>NC_088842.1:32890986-32920986 GCF_904066995.2 Poecilia reticulata
GTGCAGTTTTACATCTGCACACACATTTAAAACGGGAAAAGATGAAATAATAATTTAACAGGTTTTTCTGTTTTCATTCCTCTACAACCTGAACAACCAGGCAGGTTTCCATGTTTGGAGCTGCAGGAGGTTCTGGTTCGGCCCGGTTGGTGAAATCTTTCCCACTAGTCCCATTAGCAGAGGGCAGGTAGCCTTCATGTTAGCCACTCCAGAGCTTTAAGTTCAGCACCAGCGTCTGATTTGTCTCCACAGTTTGGCTCCTGATTCTCCATCGGCTCCCAGATTTCAGTCATTTCCAACACAAACAGTTTGAGTCCGAAGGGAAATGAGATTATTTCACCAAACTCAGCTGGTCGTCTGTAACGTGACAAACCGTTTGATTTCATAATTGTTAGAAAGTAACTCGTTAGCATTATCGCTACGTAGCCGTTAGAAAGAGACACACCCCTTCCACCCGTCTCCTAGCAACGGCGGAGTGATGCTGTCCGCCTCCGCCACCGCGTCAAACTGCAACAGAACTAGTAAATAACACACACACACACACACACACACCAGAAAACACAAAACAGTAATAATTTACATCGACTATTTAATCAAAATGGTCTTTGTGCCACACATAGATGGGCTTAGTGTGAGGTGAGGTCTCACTCTGTTGCTAATAAGTTTCCACACATCAAGTCATCATGTTTTCTTTTCAGCAGATAACTTTGGCCTGTAACCGGTTTGTTGAGTGATTCTGGTGAATAAAGATAAATAATCTCATAACCTTTTCACTAAACGAAGCCGGATTGAAGCAGGGAGTCGGTGCAGTGAGTCAACCTGCCTCCATCAGCAGACATCAGTTAAAATGTTTTAAATACATTTACCGGCTTCAGGGTCGAGGAAGGAACGACTGCACAGCTGGGAGCCACCTGGACGTCGTCCTTCAGGTGGAGATCGTTCCCTTTGTGGGAACGTCGGCGTGAAAGAGGCAACAGGAATGACAAACAGTTAAATATAATATTTAGAAGACTTTTGCCTCCATCAGCTGTTTCTCTGCTAGGAGTGTTTTTATCTTGCCTTTTTATCAAAAGAGCAAAGGTCACTGTTAGGAGAGTGAGATACTCTGAATGTCTGAAAAGCTGCTGATGTTCAGATATCAGCTTTTCATTGTTCAGGTCAGGCTAAGAGACGTAAAGAGGAGGAAAGTCCCGACTCTCCGAGTCTTTCCAGCTTCAGCCGCTGATAGAGTTGTAATTATTCATCAGAGAAACAAGAAATAAAATGTTTAAACTCAAGGCTTCTGGTGAGGGTCTGATTATTATTCTGCCCTGAGGAAACGCTGAAGGCGTCCGTCCGTCCGTCTGTCCCTGGAGGCTCCGAGACATTTTCTGGCAATAAAGCAGCATCCCAGGGCCATTACTCACTAGACTGCAATTAGTTTAGTTTACATTACATGTTTTATTTCCCCAGACGACTGCCAGCACTCAGTGTCATGTAAATGTCAATTGTTTTTTTTTCTTTATCGTCAAGAGACCAAAATAAAATGATGAGAGTCAAAGGAAACAACAAACCTGTCAGCCAATAGGATGTGTGTGTTTCAGACAGGAAACCCAGGAGATGTTCATCCAAACTAAACTTACAGCAACAATCTTTAGCTTAGTGTTTTAGTCACATTTCCAGCAAAGGGTTTTAAAAATGATCGCTTCAGTTGTTCCTGCAACAATGTGCGTTATTCCAGTCTTTTATTAGCTCCGACTCTCAGGCCTCTTTTCCATTTGGCTCCACATCCAAGTGCCTCAGGGCTCCTGTGGGACAAACATGTTCAGATGACTGACCTACAGTAGGAGACAGATGTTTTATTTGTCCAGAGGGTAAAATGTTCTCTTGGTGCAAGAAATAAAATCAGTATTCAACAGAAACACAGAAGAATTGGACATGGGGGAAGAAGACATCCAGTATAAACCACCAATTTATTTTTATGTGTGAATGTAAAAATGAGTCTTGGCAGAAAGGAGCTGCTTCATCATGTTATCATTCTTCTCTCTGCAGGAGGAGAAAAGGCGCTTTGTGTTGGTCCATGAAGGGACGACCACAGGAAGTCACTGCACTGAAAATAGTTGGAACCGCAAACTGTGTTTTGATCATGCTTGGCATGGAGCGCTTCGTCCAGAAGGCTCATATTAGATTGTGATGACTTTGGCCCTGGACGGTACAGCTGGGAGGAACGTGATGGACTGGGACACGTTTGGCACCAAGTGGTGCAGCTGGGAGGTGGATTCTGGGTGGAGATGTCTCAGCCTGGCTCCATGTGGCTTCATTAACTCCTGCCAAGACACTTAGTCGTCTCTGCAGGCAGGATCAGCTCAGCCATGCCTGAGAACATGCAGTGGATCGTTTCCAAAGCCTTCTGCCTTCTTCTCGGGGCTCAGGAATGCAGGCTAACTCCCAGCCAGACGCGGTGAGACAACAGCTGCTCATGTTGCTGGTAGCAACACAAAATATGAAGCTGTTGATACAGTTTTCAAGTTGCAACTTTAAATATTTTCCCCAGCTGTTTTCAACTAATCCTACAAGAATTTAAACTGGCAAACAGGATTAATTTCTTCTGTATTGTGATATAAGTAGTGTTTGCCACGGAAATGCCGTTATTTTGACTTTGGCTCCAATAGTTCATACACTTGTTTAGGTTTTGTTGATGCTTCAAAGATTAAAGAAGGTCTTCAAGTGAAAAATGTGGCCAGAGAAATTCAGCGAACCAGGATCTGGAATCAACCTGCAGAAATTTCTGGACCAGAAATATCTGGTTTAGTCTTGTTTAAAACCCCTGTGCCGCGGCACACTAGTGTACCGTGAGTGATCGTCAGGTGTGCCGTGGAAATGATCCAATTTCACCTACCGTATTTTCTGGACTATAAGCTGCTACGTCTTTCCTACACTTTGAACATGTGGCTTTTCTGTGGATTTTTCTTCAACCACCAGGGGGAGCTTTAGCAGGAAGTGAATCATTGGAAATCAAAGAAGAACGCGCTAATTTTCATTTAGAACAAGCACATGCTAGCAGCCATGCTAGCAGCAGGCATGACAGAGAAATGTTTTCAAACTCATATGATGCAGCTTCTAAGTTGAGTATCGATCTGGCAGTCAGGAGGGAAATAGAGCCGCCCTCTGCTGCCCTCTGCTGGGTCCTTATGGGAAACGGGAGCAGCAGAGACACCAGCGGCCTGCAGCCCGGTGCGGCTGATATATGTAAGATTCGATGGGGGGGTTCAAAATATTTAAAGGTGCGGCTTATAGTATGGTGCGCTCATAGAAAATACGGTAACTGGTCTTAAAAGATGTTTTGAAAACGAATTAATTATCTGCAAATAAAGCCATCTTTCAGTGTCTCTGCTGTAGTCGTGACTAGCGGCGTAATCATGTAGTTTTCTTACCACTAGATGGCAGCAGGTACACAGCATTTTACATTAAAACAAGAGAATTAGTGATGCATGAATGTTACCACATTCATGCATCACCACAGTGTTGTGGCTGTTCAGGTGTATTTTTGAAGTGGACATGTTAAGTGCAATTTGAAATAAGAAATGTAAATATGATAAAAATAAATGTTTATTTGATTCCTATTCGATAAGAATGACTATATATGTCATACAGGCGGCTGCAGAGTATCTTTGTTCATATCTCTGGTTGGTGGTGCCTCGTGATTTTTTCAATTAAAACAATGAACCTCGGCTAAAAAAGGTTGAAACTCTGAGCTAGAAAAACAGATCAGGCCATTAATTCTTCACAGAATATTGTAATATTTCCAGGCAGGTAATGCAGCAGAAAGGCTGCAGGTTCCATCACCACCAGATCTGTGGTGTGAAGCTGAAAGCTGCTTCTCCATGTCTGGTTCTGATGAGGAGCAGAACCAGAACCAGCAGGTTGATCCAGCAGCAGAATAAAGTCTCAGTGAAGGAATGTAGATCTGGGTGGTGTAGATCTGGGTGGTGTAGATCTGGGTGGTGTAGATCTGGGTGGTGTAGATCTGGGTGGTGTAGATCTGGGCGGTTTTAGGATTGACTTCTTTGGTTTTGTATTTCGTATTTGATGTAATTTACATATTTATAAGTAAACATGGAAAAGTGAATGGAGGGAAAACATGTCAGAGTGTAAGATGAGTAAATGCTGCATCACAGGGGACATGTAAGTGGGTCGGGGTTTCCTGTGCTCAGGGTTTGGCGGCTCTGAGCAGGAAGCGCTGACCGTCAGTCCTTCTGCTTTCGTTGACCTCAGCAGAGTCCCTGACCTCTGACAGGCTGGAAGCTTCGCTCTTCATCACATCATCTCCCATCAGGCTGCAGCCGTCCTGGCTGGTTCTTGGTTCTGATCCGTTTACCGGCTGTCTCCCCCTCCCGCTGCATGTTAGGACATTCCTCCAAGAGACTCTGTTTCTTCATTTGGCCTCTCTGAGTTTAGGGGCTGCTGAACTGCTGGTTCCCATGACAACTCAGGCAAGAAGTAAAAGCCAAACAGTTTGAATGTTGTGAAAAATTGGACAACAGACGATGTTTGAAGGACCAGCTGATGGAGAATCAAATAAGGAGCTGGTTCTGTGGCAGCGTGGTCCACTGGGCTCCTTGTTCTGTTTGGAGCTGGAGGAATCGGTTCTGCTGGATCTGGACCGACTGCCCAGGGTCTAAACCTGCGATACAAATCGCTCCGATTGGCTGGACACCTGATGTTTAATATTATAACATGTACTTTAAAGATAAGGAGCCGTTTTAATTACCCTCCTGTTACTGATGGGTGGTACCAGAACCTGAGTGACCCAGATAGCAGCCAGTCATTTCTGGAGAAACGGGAAAAACAACGAGTCACATCCACTAGAGACTCACAAGCTGTGCAGCGTTTAAATTTAGCAAACAGACTGAGGTAGCAAGTGTGTGTGTGTGTGTGTGTGTGTGTGTGTGTGTGTGTGTGTGTGTGCGTGTGTGTGTGTGTGTGTGTGTGCGTGTGTGTGTGTGTGTGTGAGTGTGTGTGTGTGTGTGTGTGTGTGCGTGTGTGTGTGTGTGCGTGTGTGTGTGTGTGTGTGCATGTGTGTATGCGTGAGTGTGTGGGTGTGTGTGTGTGTGAGTGTGTGTGTGTGTGAGTGCGTGTGTGTGTGTGCGTGTGTGTGTGTGTGTGTGTGCGTGTGTGTGTGTGTGTGTGTGTGTGTGTGTGTGTGTGTGTGTGTGTGTGTGTGTGTGTGTGTGTGTGTGTGTGTGTGTGAGTGGGGAGGCAGTCTGTGATTAGATGCCACTTCTATGAGACAGAAGTTCAAAGAAGGAATATTTATCATCAGGATTCAGATTCATAGGAGAATCTGAGTGAAACTGGAAACTGTTGGTGACAAAAAATGAACCGGGTGAAAAGGACTGGATCCTCCACTGGATCTACTGGATCCACTGGATCTACTGGGTCCACTGGACCAACTGGGCCGTCTGGACATGAACATCTGAACCGTTTGGTCCAACTTTGGCTCCTCCTGTTTTTCTAGCAGGTTTCTTCTGTCAGGCTGGCAGAAACTTCTCCTCGTTTTCTGGCAAACTGTTGATTCCATTTAGCTTTAGCTCTGCTCATCTGAAAGTCTCTGCTCATCTGAAAGTCTCTGCTCATCTGAAAGTCTCTGCTCTGTCTGCTTCATTTCAGGGCAACATGGTAAAGCGGTGCTTGCTAATGCAAAAGCAAGCAGCCATTTATAGAGGCTTGGGTTATCCATAACCAGGTTTAAGTTTCTATCATCTGCTCCTCTTTTTCATCTGAATATTTACATCCTGATCACAGCAGACATTCTGCCTGCTGTGCTTTTATTGCCTTTTTTCACCTTTTTTCTTCTTTTTGAACAATCTACTTGTATGCTGATGTTTTTCTAAGACGCCTCATGATTCATTTGAACAGATTTGAACACTTTGGGTCTTGGATTTGATTCTGCAGTTTTCTGCAGATGTGTTCCAGGCTGGACGTTATTAGAGAGAGAAATAACAGAATAAATTTCCCTCCATGTTAATATGAGGGAAGCAGGAATAGCAGCCAATCGTCTGTTATGCATGAGGCTTTTAGAAATGAAGCTTTGTGCAGAGCTGTCACATCTGGAGCAACACTCCTCAGAGCAGAGCCAAATGCAGAGCGCTGGAAGCCAAGGTGCTCATTAAATATGTCATTGCTACGCCCTCTACCAGAGCTTCATGTGATACTGAGCTGCACAGGAACAAAAACGCTTTCATGTTTCATTTTACTGCAGAATGTATGAAAGTGGAAACAGATCAATAGCAACACGACAAAAACCATTTTACCAAAGTTTGATCCTTTTTTCTGACTTCTATTTGCTCTGATGAAACCGGCGGCAGCTCCGGTGGGACGATGTGGATTTAGTGTTTTCAGTTAACTGAGTCTCTGTGTTTGGGTTTGTGGGTTCACTCTTGAGGCTGCAGGCCCATGATTGGGTTTTTACCTGGTCTTGTGACGTCGTCAGTCGTGTTTCGTCCCAGTTGCTACCAGACTGAACTCCTTGCCTTTGCTCACATTGCTGCCTGGATTTCTGTTCACCTTTGAGTTCTTCATGAAACCGCATCCCAACCTCACCAGCAACAAACCTTAATTATTGACACAGACCGATTCCTGACGATCGGCCAAAACGATTCATGACCACGTTTTGCAGGGCCGTGCAGAGACACTAAAGGGGCAGGAGCTCAAAACACAAAGGGGCCCATCTAACCTCATTTTAGGACAGAATATTAACAAACAGATTTCAGAGTCTAATAAACAATGTTAAATTACAAAAATGTGACATATACAATCAAAGCTAAGGGAAATCTCTATACACAGCATAACACTATGCATATGTAAGATATTTTATTAGTAATTTCTTTCTGCAGGTTTATTGTGTTATAGGAAAGTTTTTCAATATTCAAACCAGCAATTTAGCAAGATATGTAAATCAGAGCTGGACCACCAGACATATTTAGTCGTAACATAATTACACTATTAAAATATAAACTAGGGCTCAATGCAGCCTTTTAGTGACGGTAATCTATAAAACAAAGTTCTGCCTGTTTGCTGAGTGGAGATGAAGACGGTCAGGACAGCAGAGCTGCAGCAAACTTTAACTGGAACTGCAGGAATAAACAAAAGCAAATATTGAATAGTTAATGTCACCATGAGAAAAGCTGCTGAGTTTAGCTTAACAAACTTTTTTTAAATTAAAATCACACATTTTTATCTCATGAAGTGAAAAAATTATTTGCAAAACAAACTTATTTGCTCATGTCATAAATCTTTTCTTAATATTCTAAGTTTTTGTTTGACTCAAACGTTTTGCTTGTGATTCTCACATAAAAAGATTCTGATGTGAGCAAATAAAAGTTTATGTTTGGCAAATAACTTTCTAAGTTCATGAGACAAAAATAAGTTATTTAATTTAAAAAAGTTATTTAAACAAAACGTTTTGTTTTTAAAAAAGGAATCATTACAATTCCAAAAGTTTTGATTGCAATTTTATTTTATTTAACTGAAGTTAGTTTTTTTTTCATTGATTAATTGGGAAACAAATTTAACTTCATACTCTGTGAACCAGAAACTAAACTTCAAGTCTGGTTGAGTTTTTTCCCTTCATTAATGTCATTATATCTATCATGGTAATTCAGGGTGAGTTATTTTTAATTCTAAATTAATATCCTTGTTGGACTTTTATTTAAGTGTTATTCTCCTCCAAGATACATTTACCTAACGCTGGAATAAATGAAATGTACATTATGCAGCAAAGGAAATTAGAAGATCTGACATATATCCATTATGGAGATGATCGGTTCTGGACGGGTGATGAGCCTTATTGCATAATAAATACTGAAGAATGACTGATATCATTAACGATACAGGGGAGAAGCTTTTAGTTATCTAGCTTTGCTAGCAAAGTCGTTAGCTAGCAGCTAGCTCAAGGGTGGGCAGTCCTGGTCCTGGAGGGCTGGTGTCCTGTAACTCTTAGACGTCTCCCTGGTCCAACACACCTGGATCCAACAGCTGAATCACCTCCTAGTGCAGGCAGGTTCTCCAGAGTCCTGCTAACGACCTCATTATTTGACTCAGGTGTGTTGAAGTAGAGACACATCTAAAAGTTGCAGGAAACCCTCGAGGCCTGGACTTGCCCACCCCTGAGCTAGCTAATAGCACAACAACAACAGCCTGATGTCTGTATGATAGAAAAAGTGAATCGGTAGATAAGAACAGTTTCTCCTCATGTCTCCTCCCCTCAGTAGTTCTTCAGAGAAAGGCAGACGCAGAGGCCTGTCAGTGTCTGTTGTATTTCATTACCTCTCTGCTTAAACCGCGACTCTGAGCTGAAGCAGAAACGATACTTCAACCTTTTCCATCATCTGACAAGCAGCAAGTCTCCACTTTATTCACCAAAAACTGTTCTGTAATCTGGAACGTTCGCCTCGTTGAGCTCCAGTTAGCCGCCTCATCTCACTGCGCGAGAGGCAACTGGGTCATGCGTCACAGGAAAAAGGTCAAAGGTCACAAGGTGACCGGAGGGCTTATGTTGTACAAAAAATAATAATAATTTTAGTACATGTTATGTGTCAGAAGAAGGCTTAGAAAATAATACCAAAAAAAATTTAATTGACCAAAAGGGCACTTGGGGGCAAGGAGCAAAAGGGGCAGGTGCCCTAACCCTAATAATAAAGAAATGGTCCCCCAGTACTTTATATACTTGGCTGCCCCAGTCATTGTTTCACTCACGGTGTTGGTGTTACGATATTGTGCCCAACTGCTTTCTGGGTAACACAGACCAACCGACACGCTGCCACTGCAGCAGAGACAGAGGCTCTCTAATGTATAGGGGCTGGTCCCTTGGTAACCCTAGTCGAAGCACCGCGGATGAATATCTAAAGCCACTTTGTTGACATAAAGAATGTCAACAAAACAGTCCGACTCGGTTCGGCAAGGAGAGGCTTCTGGGTCGGACGATGGTCACCCTTCTCCGTTCGCTCACAGCATGTTGGTGGAGAAGGTGGTGCTGAATGACCTGCAGACGACCTGATTCTAGACGGTTGGTAGGTAGATACATAGACATAATATAGAGTAGACCCGCATTGGCTGCTCCGGCTCAGTAAATACGGCGGCCATCTTGGAGAGGTCGTCCCTCCTACTTTGCTCAACCAAAACAGCAGAAGATGCCTCAGCACTGAGGATATTGTTGTTCTGATCGATGGACTATTGATGTGAGGCTCCACAGACAACATTTCACAAGTAAGATGGACATATTACTGTGTATATATTGTGATTATAATATTACTTTACTGTATTTATGTCCACCAGTGAGATACCAGCTAATATTAGCTACAGTGCTCTGTGTAATACGGGTTCAGCTGCTAAGGATAACTGAGATTCTGTAAACCTAAAATAATTAATTATTCTCTAACATTGACTTAGATTATCTGACACAAGAGCCTATATTAGAAATGAAACAATGTAACACATATTATAAAACTTATATTATGTGTTATAATATTCACCAGCAAAGTTTACACAGGTGGTAAAGACTATTATTTATATGTAATTCTTTCACTAGTAAGATACATCCCAAATCTTCCGTTTTTGTTTTGAAGGTTTCCTAAAGACACGATGTGAGGAAGAAGAGGGAGAATCTATAAAGAGAGACGATTCACTGCAGGATGAATCACATCGGAGTTTGGACTCAATCTCAGCTGCTGAATCTCTGAAGATAGAACTCGTCAGCTGGAAAACATAGATATATATGTATGTATAAATACATACTGTCAGGATTTGTGGGTGGTTGTGGTGAGGATGAACGCTGAGACCCAGATGATGGTGATGATGAATTTAATGATGAAGCTCAAACAGTCCAATACAGGCGGCACAGCAGAGAGTTTCGCACACAGCTAATTACCGGTAGCACTGATACACAGAAGACTGAAAACGAGAGCTGACGCCGACACAGGACTTAACCAGTTCTACTGTGACGACCGACAGACTGACGCTGACAAAGATGACAGCAGACGTACGTTTGACAAGGACCCGACAAGAGACAACGACCACAGGTGGGTTAAAATACACAGAGAGGGTCATCAGGTAACTAGACACACCTGGAAGCCATCAACGGGGAAGAGACGGAGACTCACAGGAAGGAAACTGAACACAGAAAACCCTTAAAAATAAATACACAGAAACACGATCATGACACATACATACAAACATGTATCCAATATATATTATTCAGTATTAATCATTTATTTGTGTTTGTATAGTAATATTAATATGTATTGATCTTACTAAATAATGTATTAAATAAATGATGAACGGCTGTGTGTTTTGTAATCTGCTCATCATTCATCAATATCAGAATATTCCATTCCTATTCTATTGTTATAGCCACTAAGCATATTTAAATATGCAAAACTATGTATTAAAAACATACTTAAATAATACAATTGTTTATAAATGTAGCTTTGATAGATGATTGAATATGGTTTCCAGTAACAAAAAACGTGTTATGATCGATTAAATGCGCCGATACGTCATTGTGCTGCTAAACGCTGAGTGGAGTGGTGGACCTCTCCAAGATGGCCGCCCGCTCCAAGATGGCCGCCCGCTCCAAGATGGAACCAGCAACCTACCTGTTGCAGGTTGAAAAGCTGCTGAACTTGCTGGGGGACGACATGTCGGTTTAAGTTTTAATGAAAATAAATGGACATTTATTCAAACAAATTTTAAAGGCATTTTCTGTGAAAAGCTCTGCAGCCTGGAGCTGATCTGAAAATGAAGTTCAGCTTTTACTGGCCTAAAAAGCTTCACTTTAAAGGTTTATAGCTGCCGTCTGTCGAGATGGAGGAGCCAAATGCAGAGTCGACTGAGGCAGCAGGTAAGGTGATGAGAACGTATGAAAACGGCAAGTAAACAAAAATGAAGAACAGGGAGGCCTCAGGAACCAGCAGGAACCAGAGACGACTCTCACCCCCCATCGGCCTGGTCAGGTTCCCTCTGCGCCGCATATTGATGCATCGGTCCCCCCTTCTCAGTACTGATGCATCTTGGAACCCTGAATTGGCGTTCAGGGTTTTCTTGTTGAATGCTATAGCTCTCCGTAACCTAGGAACGAAGAGGATGAGTCTTACAAAGCAATAAGGCATTCAACAAGAGAACCTGAACGCCAATTCAGGGTTCCGAGATGCATCAGTACTGAGAAGGGGGGACCGATGCATCAACATGCAACGCAAAGGGAACCTGACCAAGCCTCCATATATGACGAGTAAGAGTGAGAAGTTGTTGGGTTATAACAAAAACCCAGCGATGGAGAGAGGTGTTTAAACACTGGGAGACCAAGTCCTGCAACAATAGACCAGACTGATTGGCTGACGGGCTGCAGGTGTGAGGGGCGAGAGAGAAACAGAGAGTGTGGGTGTGTGTGGCACTATAAGGGAGGACGAGTATAGAAACTGGGAAAATAAATCCAAATGAGACTAAAGTTGAGTCAACCCAGGTCGGCGTGAGTTTGAGTTTGTTTTTAAATCCAACAGGAAAAAACGAATAAATAGGAGTGACACAAAGGTGTGATCACATTGTTTTGTTATACTGATAATTTAACATGGATTAACTTTTGACTGAACTGATAGGGATGAAAGTATTGAAGTATATTAAATTTAGATGCAATACCGAGGTCTACCATAAGGTGGCAGTGCTTCCCCTGAGATGAGATCAGGTGCCTCTTTTAGTAGCAGTTTAAGTTATAAAATGTTATTCACATATCTGTTGAAACTGTAATAACAGAATATCCGTCTGTAAAAGATTGATCTGATCCTCTCTCCTCTTGCTGCATCTGCAGAAACAGTCAGAATTAGGGTCTTAGTGCTGTCAATTATGCTCATGTACATGCTGCTCAGACCCTCCCCCTTTATTTCTGCTGCAGTAATCAAAGCCACTAGAGAGAAACACATGGATGAGTTTCTGGTCTCAGACTTTCGTCCTCTGGTCCTGAAATGTTCTGCAGCTGCTAGAAGGTCCACTGTGGAACCGGCTTCATGTGGCTCTGGAGGCTCAGGTCAGAGGTCAGAGGTCAGCCTGATCTCTAGTTTACAGCTGGAAGAACTGAAGCTGTTCTGACTCCAGATCTAGAGCAGTCAAAGATGCAGTATCATGAGTTGTGGTTTGTTGCAGGTGAGGACGGACGCGGTGGACCCAGGTTCTGGTGAAAAGGGTCAGGCAGCACAGGTGAGCATTAAGGTCAGGAACTCAAACACTGATGGCAACCAGAATTAGCCAACAAGGACAGAGACACAACCAGGATCCGACAGGGAGCAGGAGACACAGGTGGGATTAAATGCACAGGGAGAAAATCAGGGGAAACAGCTACAAGCAATCCAGGGTAGACAGACAACACAGGAACTAACTAACACACAGAAAACCAAATCCTGACATGCAATGAGTTTATAGCAGGTGTACGAATGATCTACTTGGCTGACTGTTGATTGCAGAAATCCACATCACAAGCAGAAATAGAGGGGTTGGGAAGCCTCCCTGGAGGACCGGCCCAGGTCCAGAGCCACAGCACCACGTCTCCCATGAGCCGTTTATTAGCTCTGATTAATACACGACTCACTGTTCTTCTTGTGCTGCCACCAAACCTGTGATGTGCATCTCGCTCTGAGGTTCAGTCCTGGTTCTGCACCGCTGCCCACATCCAGGCTGTCCTGTCACTTGACCAACGAGCTCTTCATTACCCCGCTGGGTGACCAGCAGCCGATCCTGAAGTCAGCAGAACATGTTGGGAAAAGAAACAGCAGGCCAACAGTCCAGCCCAGCTCCGGTTCCTACCTGACAGCTGAACGCTACTGTACCTGCAGATCAGACGACCGGAGAGCAGGACTGGAGGAGGCAGAAGGAAAAATAGTGAAACTTTTCCTGAAGGACGCCGTCAAAGACAAATTAGCCCCCAGAGGAAGGTCAGGGAACGCCTCTTCCCATTACTGCCTTAATTGATTCTTTGACTGTTCCCGACTTAACTAAGACACATTCGCCCGTCATGCGTAGCCGAGTTGTCACTTAGCCAATCAGACTGCGAGTGGCGCTGTTCCAGTCTGCTTGGCTGTTTTAAATGATGCTGAGCCAAGAACGCCGTCAGATGTGTTTCAGTCAATAACCCTCCATGCATTCACTTTAAATAAACCTGTTTGAGGAATTTGTTGTCAGAGGTGGAGTTATTTTAATGTCAGAAAGCAGCACTGACTGTTTTCTGAAATGTAGCAAAGCAAACCTCAAGTTGGCAAACTGAGAATATTAGATTTCTTTCTAATTTAGGTATTTATTTGTAAAATATTGGGTCAAGGTTAAAGCAGCTGATGTCTGCTACCTCACAGATATTTAAACAACTTGAAAATCTAAACAGGATCTGTGGTTTGTTTATGAATTTGAACATGAACTGCAGTTCATGTGTGTGAAGAATAAAGAACAGAACAAAAGAACTGGTCTAGGAAAGTGAGAACAGAATATTTTATACATATTGAAGAACAGAGAGGATGTTGGGTTGCCATGACTACCTGAAGAAGCTACAAGCTGCAGCAGTTGGGAGAGAAATGTCCTTCAAAGGATCTACTTTAACGGTCTTCAGTGCACAGAGGATGCAGTAATCTGTGTCTATAGTTCTGATTCATGCAGAGGGACAGACATTCAGCAGCTATGCCACTTTAGCCAGAGTCACTAATCCTAACAAATTAACATTTCTGCAAAAAAAAATCATTTTTGCAGAAATGTTTTTATAGAACAAACATTCTCTCTGCTTTTCTAAAGGGCATGTTGATGTTAAATTTAGAACAAACTTTAAAACATTTTTACAGCAAATGGTAACAAAAATGATTGTTTTACTGAGAACCTGGAAATTTCCAAGTATGAGTATTCAGATGTTATCCAGGGAAGTGATAAGTATGAGGAAGATTTAATTAATCAAGATGGAAATACAAGTGATCCAGATTATGAAATTCCAACATCAGCGAGGTTTGTAATTAATTTTGCTATATCCATGTTTATTTTTGTGCAGTTCATAGTATATGTGCTATGCCTATCAAACTCTTTTTGTGGGGTAAAACTGGGAGATTACAACATGATATAAGTAAATTATAATTTATCAAATTTTACTATTACAACTGAAAATGACTACTTCAAATGAGAAACCAAAATCACAACATGATAAAAAAAATGTGTTAGAATTTTTATGAGCAAACATATTTTTATATCACATAAATTTCTTAATTATTTATGTTTTTATTTGTGTTAATTTGTTAATCTGGGACCCAAAGGCAAATTTTGTGCCACAAACGAGCAAATGTTGTATGACAAAAAAAAAAAATCTTTGAATCCCTGAATTTTTATTTCTTTTCCACGTGATTTTATAGTGATGATGGTGAGGAGGAGGATGACAATCAACTGCCATCTGGACAAGCATCCTCCAGTACATCCCGAGTAGGGCCATGTTCTTCCGCTTCCCCTGCAGAGCCACATCCAGACCTTTATCAGGTTGGAGATGCACAGAAAAAAGGAAACAAAAGCCCCCCACAAATCTGTGCATCCAAAGCGGGGATGGGGTGATTCTCTATCAGAGGAAAAATGGCACAGTAGAGAAGATGAAGACCAAAAGCCACAACCATTCAGGTTTGTGCCAGCCAGGATGCCCGGGCCCACTTTTGATACCACATTTTCTTGGTCTCCACTGAGCCTCTTCCAGCTTTTTTTTAGTCCTTCTGTAGTCCGTGCAGTTATTGACAACACCAATGCCAATGCTGCGAGAAGACTAAGGGCTGGAAAAAAGTTCATCTGGAAGGAGCTGACAGTGAAAGATTTTTACATTTTTATGGCCATCGTCATTTTCACTAGTCTTGTGAGTTTGCATCGTACATCAGACTACTGGAGAAAGTCGTGGCCATATAACTTCTACTTCCCTGGAGATAAGATGACAAGATGTCGTTTTGAAGCCATCTTGTGGTCTCTTCATCTTAGTAACCCTCAGGAAGATGAGGAGAATGAAAAAAAGAAGAACACGGCAGAGTATGACAGGCTTTTCAAGGTCAAGCCGTTATACACAGATATTGTGACCGCCTGCCAGACCTACTACCAGCCACAACAGAAAATCTCCATTGACGAACGGATGGTTGCGTCCAAAGCCCGCAACAGCATGAAACAGTACCAGAAGGACAAGCCAACAAAGTGGGACTTCAAGCTTTTTGTTTTGGCAGATTCCACCACTGGCTACACCTGGAATTTTTTTATTTATACTGGTAAAAATGTTTCCACCACAGGGCAGGGCCTGAGCTACACTTCAGTGATGGACCTCCTTCCGTTCTCTTTGCTTGGAAGAGGGTATACGCTGTATGTAGACAATTTCTACACCAGCCCCATACTTTTTACAGATCTGAGTGTAAAATACATCGGCTGTTGTGGGACAATAAGAAAAAACCGTGTTGGTTTTCCTCAAACAACCACTAACGACCTGCCCAAAAAGGCTGAGAGGGGAGATCTACGGTGGCTGAGGAGAGGTAATCTACTTTTTGTGAAGTGGATGGACACACGCGAGGTGACCTTGTGCTCCACAGTCCACACAGCTTTCAGTGGAAAAACTATCCAGCGGAGGGTAAAAAGTGGCGGTGTGTGGCAGACTAAAAGCATACCTGCTCCTGATTCCGTCATCGATTACAATAAACACATGGGTGGTGTGGATTTGTCCGATGCGTTAATCAGTTATTACAGTGTACAGCAAAAGTCCATAAAATGGTACAAAAAATTTTCTACCATTTTATAGACATTGCAACAGTGAACAGCTTCATCCTCTACAAGGAGCTCTTGAAACTGAGAAGGGATCCTGCCTCCACAAGTACAGCCGACCACAAAAGTTCAAAGAGCAGCTTGCTGCAGAAATGATTGAGTTTGCTGAGAGCTCAACACCATCTTCACCGCCACCTCAACCACTGACATGCATGCCAGAATTTTATGAAAGTGCTGACATTCAAACCCGGAAGTACTGCAGGAGATGCAAGGATGCTGGCAGCACAAGGGTGAAGACACCCATTTATTGCAGGAGGTGCCAAGTCCCTCTGTGCCTTTCATCCACAAGAAACTGCTTCAAAGAGTGGCATGATGCCAAATAATGTAAATATGTAAATGAAGATGATGTTCTTATCAATAGGTAATGAGTAATTGTTGTTTACAACTGTGTTGTCAGTGAGGGTTTGTTTTTGTTAGTTCAAGGGTGTTTCAGTGGCAGAGATATGGAGTGTGCAACCAATATATGGAGGCTTTAGTCCTCGACATGGCCATGTCAACATGTTGACCTTTGCTGCATTATAAGCATTAAATTATAATTTCCTGCATGTCTTCCTCCTCTTTCCCCCACTTTCCATATGTTTATAGTTGAACAAAAACTAGAGCCACAAAACAACCCTATTGTTGTTGCATTATTGTAATTGTGAGATATATCAGTTTCTTCCTGTGATCATATCATTTTGACAAATCAGTTTTCATTGCCATTTGCATTTTCATTGTTATATAAATGTATTTGAAATGTTATTGTGAGTAAATCTTTTCCATTTTCATTCTATTACAATTTGTCTATATTTCTCTTTTTATAAATGAATGCAACGTGGATTTTTCAAAGGGACCCCCAAAAACAAATGTTATTAGATGTAATTACTTATCTATGATAAGTAATCATTTATTATTTGATAAGATCAAATAATTGAAACAGAACCTACAGAAAAAAACTGAGAAAGTTCAAATGGCACAAATTGTGCCAAATTGTGCCAAAATGGCTAATTTGGAAGGTCCGCCTAGATTTTTATCAAGTAGTACCTCTCTAAAACTCATATGATTAATTTTTTTTTCATAAAACTTGGCACAGTAAAAGGTCAGATTGTGTACTGTTGTTGCTACTTTTTTTGGCTTTCACTGCATGTTTTGAAAGGAGCATTCATAGATTGAAGTGGTTTTTTTTAGGCGGAAATTGATTTTTTTCTTAATTTCTGATGTGTATCATATTAATTCCCTTTCCTCAGTAACAGGCAGGGTAGTTTTTAGAGCTGTAACATGTTCTCTAGGGTCTTGCCTTTGTTTTGATACCAAAACAATTAAAATAAACTCTGTAGTTCTTGAGATACATTCAATTCATTTTGGGCATGTTATTTTCAGCCATATTGCTCAAAAGGAGGCCATGTTCCGGAGAGGTTAAGCAATGTTAGTAAATAAGTGAGTTTGGGTTCTTTATTTCAGTATACTCTCTTGACTATTTAATTTTAATCTCTCTCTAATACTTTTGGATCGATCAGCATTGGACGTTACTAAAGTAAGTTACACTTCACACCATGTAAACCATACAAACCCTCCTTTAATTAGGCAAAATAATAATAAAATAAAGAAATGGCAGGTTTTGGGTTTCAGGCAACACAGAAAAAACAGAGTATTACAATGAATCTGCATATACCCCACTGTTGTAAAACCTAAATCTAATGCCGGCAGAAAATACACCCTACGTTGCAGGCCTGTGTAGATGCTGAATGTAGGAGTCCCACCGACTCAACAGTCCAGAGCCTCTTCACTCAAAGAGCAAAATATTAAAGTGCAACTCAGTACCTTGGTAATCGTTATTTTCCACAGATGAATCCTTCGTCCTGTGGTCTCAGCAGCCTGAAGAAACAGCAGTTCACGAACGATGCAGTTGTGTGGTTTCCATGTGCTCCACGTTGCCAGAGGTACTCCGAGTGACGCGGGCAGTCAGAGTGACTATCTGGAGTCCGTCTCTCGTTATCCTGTCCGGTAACGATCTTCTGTAGCCCTTTAAGTTTCACTCTAACAGCAAAGCAGCAGCTTACAGCAGTTCATATTAGCGAACAGCTAGGTTAGCTTCGCTCTAGCTCTCGAGTACATACAGCGACAAAGAAAACACAGCCCACTGCTTCTCATTGAAACTCTGTGTCCTGCTAACTTGCATACTGTATATTTTAACTTCTCCTGACGACAAGTTTGTGCTTATTCACATCGAAACCAGCTAACTGCTCCTTCTCCGCTATCTCCTCTCATGCCAAACCAAACTCTCACGCTCAACACAACTCTTCTTCTCCTGTTTTTTCTTTTCTTTTTTTCTCCCTTACACCTGTGCTACCTTCACAGACCGTACTCCCGTAGGAAAATACAATTTTTGCTGGCAATTCCCCACAAAGTAAAGATAACTTATTTTAAACAATGTAAACACATTTTTAATAACTTTATATGAACTTTAAAATGTTAATCGAAATAAAAGGATAGAATAAATGAACTTATTCTTACTATTTATTATCTTAGACTTCATGTTTTTACTATACGGGTTACATTTATGAATTAAAGTTGCAACAAACATGCAGTTATAACATGAAGCTGAATGATTGTTATAGTAATAATCATACATGTCACAATAAAATTGATAAATTATTTAAGAAACCAACGTAAGTTATATATCTTTACTGCACTGTTTATAATTAAATGAAGATAATTAATAAGCAAACTTACCACCAGCTAGCAACACTTAGCAGCTAGCAACACTTAGCAGCTAGCAACACTTAGCAGCTAGCAACACTTAGCAGCTAGCAACACTTAGCAGCTAGCAACACTTAGCAGCTAGCAGCACTTAGCAGCTAGCAACACTTAGCAGCTAGCAGCACTTAGCAGCTAGCAACACTTAGCAGCCTTCGTCCCTCTGGGCTCCTTTTGTGACACACATTTCATTTCCATCCGTTGTTGTCCCGTTGTGTTGTCGTCTAACTTGGACTAGGACGTCACCAGCTTGAATTTACCTAAATTACTAACTATTGTAAAGGCCCTCTCTACTTTTAAGGGAATATTATGCAGTAAAAATGGCGAATCTGAACAGCGTCTGTTATCTTCCCTGCTTCTAGTTTCTTCTTCTCTTTGTGGCGTTTTTTAAATAAATGAAAGTGTGCAACACCGCCACCATCTGGTCTGGAGTGTGAACTGGAGCTAATGCCGTTGATTATAAGGTTTTACGTCACACATCTGAAAACTGATTGGATACTTTCTTAAAAATTACATCATGATTATCTTTTTTATTGTATGCAATTAGTAAATAGTAAAAGATTATTAAGGCACCTAACAATTCATACATATTGTCGAGGAATCTGGTATGGGTGTGAGATCTGTCCAGGTATACGCAGAAAAATGGAATAAAGGCCTGGGAAATAACAGTATACCAAATAATGATTAAATGATGATTATAAGTGATAAGTGATTATAAAGTGACAATACACAGGCCAATGAAGAAATGGTTGTAATGAATGATCAAAACATGTATTCTGTACCTTTAATCAAGTGAATGTTATAATGATGTATGCTCTGTATTCTTAAATCTATTGATTCTACTACATTATGAAAGGCTAAAGGTTGTACTTTTGAGTTAACCAACAAATAACATGATTATATAAAGTTAACATGTATTATTAAAGATCATAAGAGTACTTCTCACTAAGCAGAAGGCTAGGGACAGAAGGGTGAGTCATCTAAATGGGGAAGGAAAACAAGGGTGCGGCAGAATTGGAAACAGATGGTCAACGGAAAAAACGGGAACTGCCCCGATGAAGCGAGAGGCAGGGATGAGTCATTGGAAAACTTGAGAAAGAGCCCGGTACTTTCCACAGGCAGCCCTGCCCTTCATGACATCAGGTAATGACATAATGCGATGGGCAGGTTCCATGGAAACACAAGTGCATAAATACCGATGCACGAGTCAGAACGAGGGTTCTTCGTTCGCAGCGCAGAAAGGGAGTCAGCAGAGGAAGCTGCCTAAAGATCAGCGGAGGATCACACCGAGGGACCAAGGGTAACTACTCCATGATTTCACGCTGCCTATAAGGGACGAGTTCCACACGCCAACACCCCTGGTTCCAGATCCGACCGAATCCTCCGACTCCACTCAACGCTCTCAACTCCGGTGCAGCTGACTTGGAAAAGAGACGGAGGTCTTTCAAAGACAAAGAGTCTGCACGTTCAATGGAAAGCGTGAGCCTTCTCTCCGCTTCTCTTCAGTAAAGAGGATTTTGCTCCGGCTGGACAAAGACTCTGACCAAGGACCGCAAAAGATTACAGCTGCCGAGATCAAAGACCATCGGGTACGAGGTGATCAACTTCTCCCAAAGCCTCGCTCAGTGAATTTAGTGAAACAGGTTAGGAATGAGAATAAGGAAAGGAGGTGATTAATCCTAGTTGATTTTATTATATTTTTGCTTCTTTTATAACTCTTGGAAATTAATTTGTTGTTATATGCCCCTGCTAAAGCTTGCTTAATAAAATTATAATTCTAAAGATTCTAATGAGAATTGTGAACAGTGAGTTTAATTGTGTCAGTCTCGATTATTGTTGGTTCTCCTAAATATAGTAAAACAATATACATGATGCTAGAGACAGGGTGGCTTTGTGTTTTCCTCTGGTGAGTGTTAAAATAATGACCTTGGGACTTAACTCTAAGTCACTAAATTTAATCTAGCCGTTAACAAGTGCCGTTATTTTAGGAAAGGAGCTACCGTTAACAGGAGTGGTTGTAGGGGTTATGTCGTTGTGAGGGCTACTCAGCGGATTGCCCCCCCCAACTGTAAAAGGTCATAACTTCTGGATAGAAGGTAGTCAGAGCTAGATGAGTCCTTTCCGACCCCAGTTTAAACAGATTATTCACCACAAACTATCGCTAGGGTAAGACCCGAGTTTCTGGGGATTTTCCGGACCTGTTGGACAGAGAACTGGGCAGTAGTGAGTCCGAAGAGTTGTGAGGAGTAGGCGGGACTTACTATTGGGTAGTAACAGACATGGCGTCCCTGGGTGGGCCCCACCCTAATGAGTAGGAGGGCCCTCCTTTACCAAGTCAGTAAAAACAGACGAGAGGGTCTGAATAGCTCACTTGGGAGACCAACTCTTAGGAAATAGAGTTGGGAGCGACTGATGAGGCTTGTCAGCCGCGACCCTTGCAGTAACTGTACAGCGTGCAGGCGAGGGAAAAGCTTCAGCTGAGGATGAACGATCGCATCCAGAAGGGAAGCCAGTAGCCAACCTAGCCTAGACCCATCCCTACTCTAAGGTACCCTGAGAGGCTTTGGGGGATAGGCGACTCGGAGACAAAGAGACCGAGGAGTACGACGCAAGGTCGTACGTCCAGAAGATGTAAGTAATTTCACAAGGAAGTGGTGAAATGCATCTGGAGCTCAAGGTCGAGCATCTGAGAGCACGCATGAGGGAGCTCATTGGCGTGGAAATGATGAAGTGGACTGCTATGTCCAGCAGAGGAAAATTGTCCTTGTCGGAGCCGAGAAGTGGGACAGTACTCCCAGAGGACGGGAGGCCCCATGGATTACAGAAAAGAGAGGTGAGGAGTACCTCTTGGTGCTGATGGACATGGTGTAACAGTGACAGCTGAAAAAGAGCAGGTCTTCCCCTGCAGAGGAACTCCGTTCACGTCACAGAAAGCCGGAAGGCGAAGGCACTTCTCCTTTTTGCCCAGAGAGGGAAAGGGGAAGTTGCAGTTTACAGTGTCATTGAAAACAGGACAGAAAGTTTGGATTAAAGATCAAGATCGGCCTGTAGTCACGGTGATCAAGTTGAAATTCAATGGAATGGATTTTGTGAAGCAAGTACTGCAATGTAAAAAAGTATTACTTATGAAGAAAGGGGTCCACAAGGTCAGTGTTCAAGCCAGTTCTTAGCTAAAGCGAACCAGAACATTGCAAGAATCAAGCATCATGCCATCCTGTGTTAGACTGGCTACTATTACAGGATGATTGCCATTCAAAGAACAACTTCAAGGCTTAGGACTAGGAGGGCCCTGAAGAAATTGGATTATGCTAAAGAAGAACTCCTGTCACAAAAGGATGGATTAAACAGGAAAAGGGACTGAAGTCGTGAGGAAGGAGTGGCGTCATAGACAACCACCAAGATCAATCCTGCAACAAAGTGTTGAAATCACACCCAACACCTGGAAGCAACCTGTGGACTTCACAGAGTCCTGCCTGACAGAGTCCTGTTGCCTCCGACAACTCCAGTAACCCTTTAACGACCCCAGCGATGGAAAAGGATTATGATTATGGATAAAGCGTCATGCTGCTTATGCTTTTTGTTTTGCTCTACTGAACATCCAGAGTTTTTTTTTTTTTTATTGAGGCTTTTTGCCCATCAACCTGTCCCTAAGGAATCTTCCACATCCTGAAGAACCAACGCTTCATTCAGCTGAGGATTTTTTGTCACTGTTAAAGGATCAGAGCGACCTGGGTTCTCTTCAACATTCGTCACTTCCTGAGAGACATCAAAACTCCAAGGAGGGGGTGTCAAAGAGCAGTGGAGTTTGAAGACTGCTGAGCCCTTGGTGACAACTGAGAATCTGCATCTTCACATCCCAGGCTGCTGAGGCCTTGGTGACAACTGAGGATCTGCATCTTCACATCCCAGACTGCTGAGGCCTTGGTGACGATGGAGGATCTTCACATCCCAGACTGCCATCTTCTCTTTCCAGGGGATGAGGACGTAGACCTGCAGGAGGGTGTTGGGTTCCCAGCATGTGAAAGGTCTGACCTCGCGGAGGGGGTGTCGAGAAAAGTCGAGCTCATCCCACTTCCCCATGCTGGAGATTTTAGTTTAATAGTAATAATAAATAAAATTACCGTAAAATTAATGACATAGGTGACATCAAGACCCAACAATAGAGTCAGACTGTAATAAAATGAATCTGGTTGTGTGTGTTGTTATTGTGTCCTGCAAACTTTGCTTTAATTCTACTTTTTTCTATTTAATCATAAAAAATCATAGTCAGGCAGAAAGAAAGTCATGAAACAGGAAAAGCTGATTTCCTTAATAAAGGGGAAGTTTCTGTCTTGCATCAGGCTAAAAATAGTTCAGACCATTCCTTATTTTAAAGCATTAAAGGTTTTTAAAGAATAAAATCTAAACGTTTTGAGAACTTGGATAAAACCCAGAGTAAAATACTTAAAATAATGACTTATAATTATGCCAATAATTAATATTGGTTTAACCAGTGGTTGATGTTGGTTTGATTATAAGAATATTTACACTTACTCTCACACTTGTGGAAGTACTTAAAGGTGAAACAAGTAACTGTAACATGGTATCAAATAATTAGAATAATGGATATTCTTGGTTTCTTTTCAGAAATGTCTGTAATAACTCACCTTATGATTATAATAAGAGTAACTAATAAGTTATGGTTATTATAACATTATAAATGAATGTTAAATCAGAGAAACTAAAAGGTTAGAAATGTGATTTTGACATTGAACTTGAAAAGGTGTAAAATGTTGTAACTGTAATTAAAGGTCACTGATGTTGTGTAGGAGGTAGATGGTAGGTGGAAGGTCAGGGGAAGAGGGGAACTGATAGGAGAACGGAGAAGACAACGCCTTATTGCTAAATTTCAACTTGCCTAAGAAAAGGTTGGGCAGGAAACAGAGGTAGGAGGAACTGTTGAGCAACTTGGGGACATTAGAACAGAGATCCGGTCATAAGGGTTAGGGTTAGGGTTAGGGTTAGGGTTAGGGTCCCCTTCCGATCGAAGGTAGTCAGAGCTAGACGAGTCCTTTCCGACCCCAGTTTAAACAGATAATTCTCCACAAACTATTGCTAGGGTAAGACCCGAGTTTCTGGGGGTTTTCCGGACCTGTTAGACAGAGAACTGGGCAGTAGTGAGTCCTAAGAGTTGTGAGGAGTGGGCGGGACTTACTATTGGTAGTAACAGACAATATTCATTCATATTTTGTTCACTTAAAGTATACTTTTATTTAATATATTAAAAGTGTATTTTGGTACAATTATGTTTAAGTGTGTTTAAAGTACTAATTTCGAAATTGGTAAAAGTGTATTTTTAGTATACTTCAGATATACTTATAGGTAGTACACTTAATATTTAGTATACTTAAAGTGTACTTTCACAAATTTAAGTATGTTTGAAGTATACTAAAGTATACTTTGTTTTTCACCTGGGCACCCGTTGCCATGGCAACCTCCATGAACCGAGCTCCTCAAGCCGAGCAGAGATTACGTTAAAAACATAACATTCAGTTCGTTACGATATCAGGTTTTCAGGCTTGATATTCATTTTGAACTCACAGCTGCACAGTGAACCCGTTGATTTACTACAGCTGACAGCCACTCCCCTCTTGCAGGTACTGCGAACCCCGCTAAATCTTTTAGGGGTGCGCAGTACCCGACCATAACCCCCCTACTTTCACCCCTGATAATAAGTTAAAAGAATTTGTAAAAATGTACTTAAAACCATTTTATAGAAAAATAATCTTCACCATGTTTGATTTTGAAGGGTTCATGTTTGTAAGAGGAACCATGGACTTTACTGGTCCGTGGTTGGCTGAGGGTCAGGAAGTAACAGGTAAGGAAAGAGATGAACCGCGCCGAACAAACGTGGCGGAGTTATTAAGAAACGAGTGTTTTTACAGATATTTAGGCTTTCAACTGTTAATAAATATCGACTTTACACTCTTGTTTACGGCTACTGTGATAATTTCAGACCGGAATCCATATGTAAAGCTCGCTAATGCATTAGCATTCATTAGCACAGTGAATGGACATTGAGTACTGTGAGCTAACTCTGCTAACAGAAGACTCACCTAATGTTTCTGTCGTGGGAATGTTCAGAGTCAAGCCTAGTGCAGAGAGAAGAGTTTCTGGCTGTGCTGGAGGACTGAGTCTGATTTGGACTTTCCTGCTGTTCCTGAATCCTGTGGACCGAAGGACTGGTGAAGGAGCTGAAGACATCTTGCCAACTGGGACTAAGGACAGGTGAAACTCCAAGAAGCTTCAAGATTTTCCTAGGAGTAAGGTACCACAGTTCCACGCTTCATCATCACATCAAGCCTGTTTTGGGGGGGAATCATTGCCGGTTTAGGCGGACATTGAAGTGTGGGCCCACATTAACTAACATAGGTTTTGTGAAACCAAAAGACTGAAACATTGAGCATTTTTGTGAATTTATAATTGTGTTTAATATCTCATACTCTGTGTGGTTTTTATTAGAATAGTATTTAGAGTTTATTATTCTTACTCAAAGCTATATTATTGGGTGCTGGTGTATTATTACTCTAAGGTGAGTGAAACTCAACATGGTTTAAACACGAGAGCATATTAGAGTTATTATTTGTAAGTCAATGGGTTTAAATGAACTCAGGGCTGTATAACTGGGCTAAGACATGCTAAGATCATTGAGTTTGAAATGTGCATTTTCATATTTTCACAACTGAAAATACGTCTGAGACAAAGGTTCAGTGACAACAGAAGCGTTTCTATGAAAGGTAAATGAAAGTTTTGTCAGCCAACAGTTCCACAGCAACCTGAGGCCCAAGTCATCTGCAGCATTACGGATCAATGAGTGAAATGGTCTGTGCTTCAGCTGCGTTCTGTTGATTTGACAAGGTGAGAATGAAGAGAAAAGCTCGTCAGTAACAAACCATTTAACATGTCGCTCCAGCTGAACCTTTGATCTCGGCTCTTAGCAGCAATAATCCGCTTCGCCTTTTTGCCACCATGTTGAAGGAAAAGCTTTTGGCTTCAGGTGAGGCTGCTGATGAAATGGCTTCCAGCTCAACAGATGGAAATAGATGCGCGCGTGTGTGTGTGTGTGTGTGTGTGTGTGTGTGTGTGTGTGTGTGTGTGTGTGTGTGTGTGTGTGTGTCTGTGTGTGTGTGTGTGTGTAATAAAACAAATGTTAATTTTCTCACAGAGGAAGTTGAAGCTTTAATTGCATCTTTCATGGGGTTTATTGGTCCATATTTAACGATGATATGACTTTACAGGAGACTTGTTTGTTCGTGTGGCTCGTCCGTCTGCCGGTGGAAACTCAGCTTCTCATGAGGGTCTTTAACCTTCTGTGGTGTGGGGGCCGCCGACCCCGTTTGGGTTTTAAGTGCATAAAAGTTCCAGCTCTGCTTGGTTGTTGCTGACAGTTGTGTGCAGGTAAAAACTCCAGGCGGTCCGTCCCGTCCGTCCCGTCTCCAGGCGGTCCGTCCCGTCTTCATGTCTCTGGGGGATGTTTAGAGCTGGGATGTTGTTATAGAACCCAACCCTGCATTAACCGAACCAGAACGTCCCCCACATGTTGCTGGGTTCCTCCATGATTCGTAGAAACACCGCACTAGTCAGTTAAAGGGGTTAATTACTAAAGCACATGACTCTTCTTCGGTTTCTATTGGTGAAAAATGAAAACTCTGAATAATCCTCCTTCCACGTTGCAGTGAAGCTCTACTTTGTGTAATTTGAAATAAAACAGGATGGATTAGCAAAATGTGTTGGGACCCCGGCTGAGGTTTTGGGGTCTTTGTAGGGAGTCTCTTTTGTCTGCTGCTTCCTTCATCATCCACTAGATGGTGCCAAGAAGCTGCTCCTACCTGGAGGGCGGGGCTGTGTTCTGTCAGACCTCGTGGTCATGCGCACATTGATGTTATGTTTCTTATAAATCCGTCATACCTGTTGAAGTTTCATTTTGTGTGTTTTATTTCTTCTTGCTGGCTCCATTTCAGACAATCAAGTTTATTTGTGAAGCACTTTTCAGCAACAATGCAGTTCAAAGAGATTTACATCATAAAACACAAAATATAAATCACCCATCGGCTCCACCTTTACTCGCTGCGGAGCTGCAGACATGCGCAGTGGTTTCCTCTGAGCGGGAGAAGATGTCTGTCTAATGTCAGTAATATAATAGCTGCATAAATTGATATGGCGACATGTAAAATCAGCAGCTTCGCTTTCACAGACGGTGGAACTTGGTCCAACTTTTAGCGTCACGTGGAAGGAAAGCTTAAAGAAAGGTAAGATCTGTGGACGTGATGCTAGCTAAGCTAGCTGTACTGAGACACATGTTGCATCTGTGATGGAAAAAAGTTGTCATTCATGCGCTGAATTACTGTGTGGAGATAATGACTGAGGTGTTGCATATATGGGACAACGCTGTGACCAAAGTGCAATTTAGTGATATGACATTCAGGAACGATCCGATTCTTCTGGACGGATCTTTACTAAGTCCTATAGTACTGAAGCCTCACTGAGAGCCGTTCTTTGTTCTTGCAATGCTCTGCGTACACTGCAGTAGTTATTTTATTTCATTAAAGAGATAAGAGATATGTATAATTTATTTAATTGGTGAATAAATAAAACAAGAACACAGAGCATGCTCATTGCTCTTTGTTTTCGTCTCCTGTCATGGTGGCAGACGTTGCAGCAGGAGGGAGGATGAGAACAGTCGCCTCCTCCTGCTTGGTTACTTCTTGCTTATTGGGCCTTGGACAGTGTTCAGAGTTGAGAGTTGTTTACCGTTAATTACTATGTTTAATGGTGCAGATAGTTGTGATTTCTGACATGGGCAATATGGGCAACAGCCCAGGGTGTTATCTATTTAGGGATGGCAGAGGACCACCACGGATTGTAGCACAGAGATGAGAACAAAGCAGAATGAAGAAGAGTTTGAATTGAACTGGTTAAATTTATTTCTCTAGGTATTTAATATCTAGGTGTTTTTATGGGAATGTGGATCTTTCAGATCAATTTGAGAACCAATTTTGATTGGTTCTAGGTGCACTTAATTTTATTGTCATGTAGCGCGGGGTGCTGGTCTTGACTACAACTCTGCTACGTGGCTCCTTGGTTCCATGTCCTCCCCCACCTTTCTGTTGGTTTTCTTTCAAAATAAAAGCCACTAGTGGAAAAAAAGTGAAGTTCATGTTTGACATGATTGTTTACTAGACTCTAGTGCAGAAACAACTACAAAGCAGAAACAGGAGCACAAGCAGAAGGTAAGTTGAATTTATTTGTGACCAGCAGCGGGGGGCGGAAACAGACGGGTGGATGGAGCGGTAGCAGGCAGCGGGTAAGGACTCGTCGGGGTTTTGCTTGTAGGAGGCGAGGGGGGAGGTCCCGGGAGGGAGAGCCGGCGCATCCACTGAGGTCGATGGTTGGGCAGGCAGACGAGCGTGTTGAGCGGGGATGATCCAGCAACGAAGGCGGACGGACAGGACACGGAGCCAGGCAGGAGACGGGTAGCGGCTGCGAGCAGGAGCCGCGTGCAGCCGGACGGGAAGCCAAACCAGAAGGGGGGGGTGGAACGAGGATTACTTTAGACCAAGGAACAAGGGCTCTTTTTGACCAGGAACAAGGACTCACTGGAAGCGTAGAACCATCTGGCAGCGCCATCAGGATCCGGCTTCTATTTAACCGCTCCTCCTGATGGATAGATGGGCTCCAGCTGGCCGCTCCTGTCCGACACGCCCTGCAGGAGAGAGGGTGGGAGACAACACACACTCACAGCACAGCTTCGTGGACATGACAATGTTATGTTAGGACAGGAGACCAGATGTTTCCATCCCTGAAATGATGATGCATAGAATCACATATCTAAGTCTAACCTATGTTACAGAGAATAAACACAATAAAAACATGCTTTATCTGTGGCATTGTTCATTAAAATGGGACATTACTGATGTATTAAAATTAAATATGATGGGTTCATTTAATGATATTAGTGATTAGGTAATGCATTCAGCAAGTACTTTACTTTTAATACTTAAGTATTTTTAAAAGCCAGTACTTTTTAATTTTACTTTAGTAAAATGTTAATGTGGTACTTTAACTTTTACTTAAGTAAATTTTTTGAGTACTTTCTCCACCACTGGGCAGCACGGCTCATCGCGCTTTTATTTTGAAAATCAACATGTAAAATGAAGCAGTCACGTGGTTTTCATCTGACACGGTTTACGCCTCGAAGCCTGGCTCCACATATCCGTCTCTATTTCCTCGTGGCGCCGTGGATCTTACCCACTGGTTGCCCGAGTCCATCTCCGTCTCCACAGTTCCTCATTTCACAGCTGACCATCCGACCGCTCCTCACTTACCTGTCCGCCCTCCACTGCAAGCCTCATCCATCCACCTCCAAAGAACATTCCATCAATACCAAACTCTGGGACCTGGATCATCTCCTGGTGACCACAGAACTTCTGCCCCCGGCAGAAACTCATCATTCCACCAAGTACGATCGCTTCATTTCTCAGAATCCAACCTGTCCTGTTCTCTCCAACTCCCCTCAGTGACGACCCCGGCTTCCCACACACATCTCACATTTTTGTTCAAAATAAGCTTTTATTTATCTGATTTTCTAGTCTCCTGTTTGTGTTCTGGATGTGGGTCAAAAGCCTTGAACCCAACGTGATAAAATGATGTGAATACTTCAGCAGAGAACTACAGATCAATAATAAAGAACTGTTGGCAGAGATATTGGATATCATGACCAATAAGGTAATAAATGGAGAAATTTCTCAACATTTTTAAACAGATATTCTCTAATTGACTGAAATTGTCATTTGTCGCTTCTTAGGTTTTTTTTGGTTAAATTTGTTAAGTGGCTGCAGGTGTTCTGGCGTCAGAGCATCAGTCCTCTGGCTGTGTTTGGGTCGGCGCCGTCTGAAGGTTCATGTTTCTGCACCAGGTTGGGAGGAGAAGCTCAGCTGGACGTTCAGCAGCATGCGGGGAACGTGTGTTTTCCAGTCTGGACGGTTCTGCAGCTCGTTGTCACTCAAACAGCTGCAGCAAGTTAACCTCTGCCGCTTCGCTCCCGTTAAGCTTCTCCTCCCTCTCCTCCCTCCATCCTTCTCTTCTTTCTTTTCTCCCTCTTTCTTTGCCTGTCAGATGAGCAGCAGTCGCCGCCCCCGCGCCGTCGCTTCACATTGCCTCATAAAGCAGAGCTGCAGACTGGGCCTGATTATAGTGAGGAGAGGAAGAGGAGCGTAAATACGGCCAACAGGCCATAATTACAGAGACGCGATATGACAGCAAACACAAACCACACCGCCGTCCCTGACGGCTGCATGGATCCACACCGCCGTCCCTGACGGCTGCATGGATCCACACCGCCGTCCCTGACGGCTGCATGGATCCACACCGCCGTCCCTGACGGCTGCATGGATCCACACC
>NC_088842.1:32928486-32958907 GCF_904066995.2 Poecilia reticulata
TGCAGCTCTGCTCTCTGGATTCGCTCCTCCACTGAAGCTGCTGAACCCTCAGCAGGGGGCGGCCGCCTCAAAGTGCTCACTACAAGACACAAACAGATCTGGACCATCAGACGTCGGATGCAGCTGATTATTAACGGCTTTGCATGTGAGAATCTGAGATTATAACCTGGATTAGCCCCTGAAGGGAAGCTAAAGCAGGAGGAATATGATCTCTGTCATTTCCCCGGCTGAAGGCCTTGAACTGGTTTTTCCTGATAGTGAAGAGGTGCAGCAGTCCAGCCTGGAGGAACAAAAGCCTGGATCAGTTTTCCAGGATGTTCCAGGATGTTCCAGGATGGTCAGGATGTTTCTAATTGGGGAAATATTCCAGAGATGACGCCTGAAACTTGTTCAATGTTGGATTTAAATGACGTATCCTGGTCAAAACAACACATGGATGTTAACTTTGCTATTGGAGGATAATTGATCCGGTGATGACTCAGCAGGTTGTTTTTCAGAGGTTCTGGTCCACAAACCAAACTACTTCAGAATTTAAAAGAAGCTCGGAGTCGTCCAGGTTTTAATGTCCTCATGCCTGAAATCCAGCTGATGGGTTTTAGATCCGCTGTCTTCTTACAGCGTCCCAATAATCTGCAGATTTTCTTGGTTTTATTTTGCAACTCTTTGCAATAAATTATCTTTTCTTTGTGAAACTAACAAACACAAAACACAGGATACATGAACCACAGATAAAATACAGAAAGCAAGGAGCCAGCAGGGAGCCTGGCTTTCCCGTCTCTTTCACCAGAGGGCGCCAGGGAGCTGCAGAGCCATCAGACGCACCTGCAGCCCATCGTCCCATCAGCCAGAGGTTTCCAGTCCTGCAGCGGCTCCGAGCGCCAGGCGTGTTTCCTAGAGGTCCTGATGCTTCGTCTCGACTTGTTGTCCTGAACGGTTCCTCGCTGCTCAACTTCCACGACTGGTGTTAGAATCATTCCCAGCTCCTTTGTGTTTCCTCCTTTATTGTTCTCCTGCAGATCTTCCCTTGTGCCGCCTGCCTCCTGCTCCAGCTACTCACACCTGCAGTCGGTTACCTGGTCAAGCCAGGCCCGTTTGCCGGCCCGTCTCGTTTCCTCATGTTCCTCAGAATCTCCTGCGTGTCTTCAGTTTTGGATTTGCTTTGGGTTTTTTATACTCCTTGGATGTTCCTTTTTGCAAGTTGGACTCTGATTTTGTTTCATTAAATATTCAACCATATGACGTTTTTGCTTTTGGGTCCTCCGCACATCATGACAGGTCCAGCAGTGGTGATCGAGTGGAACGAGCTCTGAAACTGCAAACGGGTCATAATCCTCCCACACGGCATCAGCATCTTTAGATCATCTGCATATGTCATGATGAGTGGCAGTTTTAGTGGTGAAATTAAGGATTTAATGAAAATACAAACTTACAAAAACCACAAGGAGCCAGAGCAGAACAAAAAGGGGTAAAACGGGAAGGAACCGGCAAGGAGTGACTGAGAGAGAGTAAATACTGGACCAACGGAGCCGAGCCACATTCCTGACCCATGGTGGGTTTACTGGTCTGTTGCCATGCATCTGCTGTCTTTTCAAAATAAAAGCTGCTGATTTCCTACCACAATAAACTTTGCCTTTTAAAACCATCTGATATTCTGGCCAGGTTCTGGTGAAATGGACTCTGTGTGTCTGTCTGCTTTCATTCTGAACTTTTAATTTGAATTTGATGAATGTTTAGTTGATCTTTTCCTCCATTTTGTTGAAAAGCTGGATTAATTATGATCAACATGTTCATGTTGGAGGCATTGTCTGCAAATAAAATAAAGGTGTTATTGCAGTATGCAGACAGAGTCTCTGTTCAGAGAACCGCTGGTTTCCCAGAATGTTTCTGGACCGGTTGTCGTTTGGATCAGGAACAAAACACTCAGCTGGATGATTGGATAAGTGGCTTGTTGAGCTGTGAGTGGATTCTCCTCATGGCTGGAGCTGCTCCACCTTCTCTGCTGATTAGATAATCATATTTTTCTGATCCGATCCGTCATTCTGATGGAGACGTCGACTGTAAACCAAAACAACTTGCTAACCCTTCTGGAGGAATTTCCTGGGCCTCGTTTCTCCAGGCTGCAGATGAAATCAGTTCATCCCAGAAGCTCTGCAGCATGCTGAGGTCGGACCGGACCTCAGGGAAGACCAGAGACCCAGGACCCTAACCTGCACACAGACCAGGGGTCTCTGACCTTTGACCTCATTTTAAACCAATAGTTTGTCCTGTTGGCCTCTTTTGAAACTGTATAAAAATCCAGCCATGGATCATCATTTAGTATTTTATTGAACATCTGAACCGACTCTTTCTGTCCTTTAGTGCAACATTTCATCATCCAGATGATCAGAAATCAGAGACTGAGAGTTTATTCCTGTTATTTTGGTTTCATGTCTTGTTCCTGTTTTCTTCAGTTATTCGAAGGGTTTCTAGTTTTATTTCTTATTCTTTGTCACTCTAGTTTCACCAAGTTTCTCTCGTCCGGTTGTTCTTCAGTGTTAGATTTATTTCCGGTTCCCTGTGTACTCTCCCTCGCCCCTGTGCCACCTTCTCTCTCTCCTCACACCTGCGACCCGTTACCTGATCAGCCAGATCTCCTGTTCAGGATTCACCCTCTCACAATCTGAGCCTCGCATTTTCAGTCACTCCTTGCTGGATCCTTTCGTCGGCTCTCGTCCCGTCCTGATTTTCTTTGGGCTCATTTTGTAGTTTTGGTCATATTTTCATTAAAATTCTTCAACGCCTACAAAACAACGATCACCTGAGACCTGAGACCCAGAGCTGCTGGTGGTGTCCTCTGGGTGGATGTGAAGCCCTGACCATGTGAAGCCCTGACCATGTGTAGCCCTGACCATGTGTAGCCCTGACCATGTGAAGCCCTGACCATGTGTAGCCCTGACCATGTGTAGCCCTGACCATGTGAAGCCCTGACCATGTGTAGCCCTGACCATGTGTAGCCCTGACCATGTGTAGCCCTGACCATGTGTAGCCCTGACCATGTGTAGCCCTGACCATGTGTAGCCCTGACCATGTGAAGCCCTGACCATGTGTAGCCCTGACCATGTGAAGCCCTGACCATGTGTAGCCCTGACGATGTGTAGCCCTGACCATGTGTAGCCCTGACCATGTGAAGCCCTGACCATGTGTAGCCCTGACCATGTGAAGCCCTGACCTGACCATGTGTAGCCCTGACGATGTGAAGCCCTGACTATGTGTAGCCCTGACCATGTGAAGCCCTGACCATGTGAAGCCCTGACCATGTGAACTCATGTGAAGCCCTGACCATGTGAAGCCCTGACCATGTGTAGCCCTGACCATGTGAAGCCCTGACCATGTGTAGCCCTGACCATGTGAAGCCCTGACCATGTGAAGCCCTGACCATGTGAAGCCCTGACCATGTGTAGCCCTGACCATGTGAAGCCCTGACCATGTGAAGCCCTGACCATGTGAAGCCCTGACCATGTGTAGCCCTGACCATGTGAAGCCCTGACCATGTGAAGCCCTGACCATGTGAAGCCCTGACCATGTGAAGCCCTGACCATGTGAACTCATGTGAAGCCCTGACCATGTGAAGCCCTGACCATGTGTAGCCCTGACCATGTGAAGCCCTGACCATGTGTAGCCCTGACCATGTGAAGCCCTGACCATGTGAAGCCCTGACCATGTGAAGCCCTGACCATGTGAAGCCCTGACCATGTGTAGCCCTGACCATGTGAAGCCCTGACTATGTGTAGCCCTGACCATGTGAAGCCCTGACCATGTGAACTCATGTGAAGCCCTGACCATGTGAAGCCCTGACCATGTGAAGCCCTGACCATGTAAAGCCCTGACCATGTGAAGCCCTGACCATGTGAAGCCCTGACCATGTGAAGCCCTGACCATGTGAAGCCCTGACCATGTGTAGCCAAAGCAAACTAATGCACAGTGTGAGATAAATGGAGTTATTGTATCAGAAACATTTTCTAAGGGGTTGAAGAAACGAGCAGATTTAAATCGACCTGTGGCTCAATAGAGAATATTTATTCTCTGATGCTGTCAGAAAACGGGCTGAGTCCTTGTTAGGACACGTTGATGTCTCCGTTTGTTGCCCACTTATAAAACCTCAACATAAAACAATAGAAACATCAAACTAGATGCTGACCTACAAGAGGTCTAATTAATTTTTAAGAGCTTCCCACTTTGAGGACACGACTTCCAGATGCACCCGAGTAATGAGGTTTTTTCAAACTGAAGTTTTATAAATGATTCACAGATAATTTGGATCCAAAGACAAACTGGAGGAGACAGAAGAGTTAAGCTGAAGGTTCATGTGAGGATGATTTATGCAGGAGTTTTGTTTTATCCATAAAGACGCCTGACTGGTTTTGGACCAGTCTAAAACATGGGGAGTCAGTCCTGACTGTGGTCTACATGCCGTCTCAGTGAACCGGAGTGTAATGTGAACAAGGATGATGGCTGCTGATCTGCCTCATTCTCAGCTGCTTCCCCTTGCTCACGTTCTCCCTCTCCTCGTTTTCCTCCCGTCTTCATCTTTTCCCTCCTCTCTCCGTCCATCCAGCACCTGTTCGCTCAGCCTGTTTTCCACTCCGTCCCTCGGGGAGAATATGTTGTTTTTTACTATCTCTGTTCTCAGGCAGTTGTTTACATTTGATTCTTTTTTCTCCATCTTCCCTCAGTCCGTCTTGTCCTCAGGATACTTTGCAGCTTCCTGCGGTCGGCTGCTGAACATGTTCACACATAGAAATGTTTTGGCTCCCATCGTTTAATCTGTGTTCAGCTCACTAACGGCCCTGTCAAAGCCCGACCTTTAAGCAGCCCCATGGTCCCCCCACCTTCAGCTGCTGCTGTTCGCTCTCATCACCAGCCAAACCCAAAGCGGGGAGGGGGGCTGTGCTGCGTTCACTGGCACTCGGACATTCTCATGTTGACTCGTTTAAACTGCAGGTATCGAGTGTCCAGGCTGCGATTAAAGGTGTTTCTGCTTGTGGTTGTTTTCCATAAACTGAATTATGTTTTCATCATAATGAATGAGAAGCTGCTTCAGGTCTGCAGACCTTTAACTCTTTCAGTCGGTTCTGCTGCTTCTGGTTCTCCATGAAATCATCTGATTTTCTGTTTGGGTCCTGTTCAAATTAAGGGTTAGGGTTAAAAACGTCTTTCGTTTATTCCTCTCATCGGCCCATGAATGTCATGTATGAACAGAAACCACAACACAAACGATACGACGATACTGTTGGACGACAATCATTCAGAATTTATTCAAACATTCAAATAAAATCACAGTAAAACATTAAAAAACCACAAAACCAGACATGAGATAACGACAAACACAGAACATGACCACAAAGTTACGGGGACGCATTTCAGCAGCGCACTCGCCCCTGGAGAACACATGGGAGACCCCGAGCGATCTGACTATCGTAGCTTTGAAACTTTTATAAGGCGTGTTTACCTTTCTAATTTATGCAAATGAGGGGATGTCTGTCTGAATAAAGGGAGAGTGTGGAGTTTGTAGCTGAGCATGTTTTCCTGTAAAATCCTGTTTTACATCAAAGCTTGTTTTCCTTTTGAGTGAAGAGTTTATGACCCGAACAGCTGATCTAAACACAGGAGAGAAACTCTGGTGTCAGAGAGACGGTGTTAGAGGTCACACAGAGGTCACACAGGTCACACAGAGGTCACACAGGTCACACAGAGGTCACACAGGTCACACAGAGGTCACACAGGTCACACAGAGGTCACACAGGTCACACAGAGGTCACACAGGTCACACAGAGGTCACACAGGTCACACAGAGGCTGAAACACTGACCAGGGCTGCAATTTAATGTAGAAAACTACAATTTAAGCTGTTTTAATCAAATCATGCTGGTCTTGTTTTAAGAAAAATATTCTAGTGATGAGATTATGTTGATATGTTGATTAAACCATGAATGTAATTTTAATTTGGGCCTATTTAAAACTTAATTTTGTCTACAATTTAAATGTGATTTAAAGTTAAAGCTAACATTAAAACTAGCATAATTAAGCTAATAATTTCAAGTCCATTTAATTAAAAAGCAGATAAAGAAGGTTTTAGTTCTGTTGATTTATTCTGCAGAACCTGAGGCCAGAGATGAATCCTGATGGCACGTTGGTGTAACTCACCAGCGTCATTATTAGCCAGCCTGCAGCGGCTCCGTTTCTCCTCCACCTTTGTTTTCCTCCATCCTCCTTCCTGCCACGGTCTCTGGACGCTCGGCAGCGCCGTCCTGCTTCAGCCTGGCTCGTGTCTTTGCTCCTGGGTTGGTGCTGGTTGGCTGGGTGAGGGATGTTGAGAAGGAGCAGATGTCTCTGCTCCATTCAGAGGGAAATGAGCAGAGCTGGATGTGGCCTCACAGCAGGGATCCAGTTCTACCGACCAGCAGACCAGCACCTGGCTCAGCTTTTCCACCGCTGGCTGGGAAGCGTTGCTGGAAAACCTCTGAAGGATTCAGGGCTTTTCACATTTTCATTCCTCATGTTTCTGTTTGAGTAAATCTGAAAATGAGGGTCGTGTTCAGGGAGGGTAACCGTGAGCCGTGCTTTGGGCCTCAGGGCCCGGTCCGGTCCGGTCCGGCCCGGTCCGATGCTGCAGTCGACCCGACCGGGTTAAACCCTCTGCTTTAGGCCTCATGGCCCGGACCCAGCAGCTGTGGTTCTGTTGGCCCGATTTGAACTTGGCTGGTGTCTGGTTCTGTGGGCCCAGTGCGTTACCATCCTATCTTCTTCATCTCTGGCGCCGCTCGGCTGGATGGTCCGGTACGGACGTTGGTACTTTTCCACTGTTTCCCCTGATAATTGCTAGAACATGATGATGATGATGATGATGAAGATGATTGCTGCAAAATGACTGGACCGGACCGGGTCGGACCGGACTGAGTCGGGTTGGACCAGACCGGGTCAGACCCGGTCAGACCGGACTGAGTCAGACTGGATCGGGTCAGACCGGGTCGGACCGGACCGGGTCGGGTCGGACCGGACTGAGTCGGGTCGGACCGGACCGGGTCGGGTCGGACCGGACTGAGTCGGGTCGGACCGGACCGGGTCGGACTGGACCGGGTCGGGTTGGACTGGACTGAGTCGGGTTGGACCGGACCGGGTCAGACAGGACCGGGTCGGACTGGACCGGGTCGGGTTGGACTGGACTGAGTCGGGTTGGACCGGACCGGGTCAGACAGGACCGGGTCGGACTGGACCGGGTCGGACTGGACCGGGTCGGGTCGGACCGGACTGAGTCGGGTCGGACCGGACTGAGTCGGGTCGGACCGGACCGGGTCGGACTGGACCGGGTCGGACTGGACCGGGTCGGACCGGACCGGGTCGGACTGGACCGGGTCGGACCGGACCGGGTCGACTGCAGGTCTCTGAGGACCTAACTGTAGTTCCACATGTTCCTCAGCAGTGATCGCGTTTCTCCAACCTTCTGTCCTCCAATAACTGTTAAAGTTACTAATTTATTATTTCATTGTAAACTTTAAAAAGTGACACGATTTTAACAAATTGTTACATTTTTATCTGAAAATATGATTTTGCCTCGGTTGACATGGTTAGTGACCCACTCTCCAGAAAACTGTCCAGAAATGGAGGTAAAGCTTTGAGGAAGGTTGATTTGCAGGCGGACACATGCGCGCCCCCTGCTGGTGAGTCTAGGTGTGGGTCCGGTGGGGTTGCATGGTGGAGCCTTGGGTGGAGGTCCGGTTGGGACGGTCCGGTTACCGGCCTCTGTTCACAAAGAGGCTTGAATAATCCCAGAGTTAGAAACAGGTTAGCATCAGCTAACCTGTTTGTAATTATATTAGCTGTGTTACTACCCCCACGCCACTAGAGGCAGCAGCAACCCCGAAAAGATGCGACTAAGGAGCAGATCTAGAAGTTCACCGAAAGCTACAGAATGTGGTAAAAACTGAGTTTTGCTGAATTAATTAAAGACACAAGTTCAAATCCCTGCTGAGTGGAGCTCCTCCAATCAGGGCTCCTCCACAGCTCTGATTGGCTCAGCAACGTAACGTGATCCTCTGATTGGCTCAGCAATGTAACGTGATCCTCTGATTGGCTCAGCAACGTAACGTGATCCTCTGATTGGCTCAGCAATGTAACGTGATCCTCTGATTGGCTCAGCAACGTAACGTGATCCTCTGATTGGCTCAGCAATGTAACGTGATCCTCTGATTGGCTCAGCAATGTAACGTGATCCTCTGATTGGCTAAACAATGTAACGTGATCCTCTGCAGCAAGTGATGGCAAAGCGGGGCGTCATCACGACTTTACACAAGTTAATGTGTCTTTACCTCCAGCAGAGGCTCCACCGAACCCCTGATTAGAGCCTTGTGTGTGTGTGTGTGTGTGTGTGTGTGTGTGTGTGTGTGTGTGTGTGTGTGTGTGTGTGTGTGTGTGTGTGTGTGTGTCTGTGTGTGTGTGTGTGTGTGTGTGCGTGTGTGTGTGTGTGTGTGTGTGTGTGTGTGTGTGTGTGTGTGTGTGTGTGTGTGTGTGTCTGTGTGCGTGTGTGTATGGGAGTGTGTGTGTGTGTGTGTGTGTGCGTGTGTGTCTGTGTGTGTGTCTGTGTGCGTGTGTGTGTGTGTGTGTGTCTGTGTGCGTGTGTGTGTGTGTGTGTCTGTGTGTGTGTGTGTGTCTGTGTGCGTGTGTGTATGGGAGTATGTGTGTGTGTGTGTGCGTGTGCGTGTGTGTCTGTGTGTGTGTGTGTGTGTGTGTGTGTGTGTGTGTGTGTGTGTGTGTGTGTGTGTGTGTGTGTGTGTGTGTCTGTGTGTGTGTGTGTGTGTGTGTGTCTGTGTGCGTGTGTGTGTGTGTGTGTGTCTGTGTGTGTGTGTGTGTGTGTGTGTGTGTGTGTGTGTGTGTGTGTGTGTGTGTCTGTGTGCGTGTGTGTATGTGAGTGTGTGTGCGTGTGTGTGTGTGTCTGTGTGTGTGTGTCTGTGTGTGTGTGTGTGTGTGTGTGTCTGTGTGTGTGTGTGTGTGTGTGTGTGTCTGTGTGTGTGTGTGTGTGTGTGTGTGTGTGTGTGTGTCTGTGTGCGTGTGTGTGTCTGTGTGTGTGTGTGTGTGTGTCTGTGTGTGTGTCTGTGTGTGTGTGTGTGTGTGTGTGTGTGTGTGTGTGTGTGTGTGTGTGTGTGTGGTGTGTTTTGGGGGGTTCCAGTGTGAAACATGACTCAACAGTCCCAGCTGATCTTCCCTGTCTGGTTTGTGTTTTTGGTTCGGCCTCCATCTCGTCTCCGGTGCGAATCAGACACAACAGGCCACTGCAGGGGCTTTGAAATCCTTCTCAAATGGAGCTGCAGAGTACATCCTGCTTTGCCAAGAGACACTGAGCAGAAAAATGAACTCGCACATTTTGAGCACACACACACACACACTGATGCCTTTGAATGCAGCATCCACTCGTTGGCTCCCCGTCAGTGTGCCCACACACTCCACACACTCCTCCATTCCAGCTCAGCGCCTACACGGCCGACACCTCGTCAGGAAAGCGTCTCCTGCTTTACTCAAAGTGTCACTAAAGCTTTGGCTGATTTCAAGGTGAAGGTGTGTAAATATGGAGCTTCGTTTGGACCAAAATACTTTTGTGGTGTCTGAGAATAAAAGCTTCAACTGGCATGCAGCTTCTAAAGCTTTGAAAAGCTCAAGTTATCAGGACAGAAAGGAGAGAAGGTGACTGTCACTGTGCTGCAGGGGGCGCTCTGCTGCTTTCTGACTGCGTTCAGCAGAAATCTTCATCAGCACAACTCCAGAGTGAGCAGCCGTTAGCATTGAGCTAACAATAAGCTACTTCAGATGAAGATCACAAGTACAGGATTGATGTCAGACAATGAAGGGAGGACAGAGCAGGTGCTAGGAGGCTAAGGGGGCTAAGAGCATTAAGATGCTGAGGGACAGTGTCCACAGCGTCCACAGCGTCCACAGCGTCCACAGCGTCCACAGCACAACGTTTTAAACATTTTCAATGTACATTTTTACAGTGATGGCATTTTTCCCACAATGCTTCACTCTGGCATATCATTTGATGACTGTAATACATCCCAATGCTTTGTTGAACATTCAGACAGAATGTTCAACAAAGCATTCATTGCCTGGTACCAGAAAATCATAATGATTTTCACTCAATTATTTTTGCCATTTCACATTAAATAAGTGATCAAAGCATTTTCAATATTTACTCAGAGATGAATCTGCCACCAAACATCTTCACTAGATGCAGCAGACATGTTCAGTGCTGAAGTCTGATAAAATAGGAAGTTTATATCGTGTGAAACAAAACGTCCTGATTCCAGGATTACAATCAGATGGTTCAGTGCATATTTTGTAAACATTTTGGTAATATTTCGTTTACTGTTCATTTATTTACCCTCGTTTTATTTGGGGCTCGATCTAAATCTCTCTTCTTCGCTGGCCTTTCATCGTGGGTCTGCATGTGATTACAGTCAAATATTTTAACATTCCCTTTGATTAAGTGCAGCACAGAGAGCAGCTTCTTCATCACATTCAGATCCGTCTTCATCATGAGAGGACATGAGAGGACATGAGAGGACACGAGAGGACATGAGAGGACATGAGAGGACATGAGAGGACATGAGACATGAGAGGACATGAGAGGACATGAGAGGACATGAGGACATGAGAGGACATGAGAGGACATGAGGACATGAGAGGACATGAGAGGACATGAGAGGACATGAGAGGACATGAGAGGACATGAGAGGACATGAGAGGACATGAGGACATGAGAGGACATGAGAGGACATGAGAGGACATGAGAGGACATGAGAGGACATGAGGACATGAGAGGACATGAGAGGACATGAGGACATGAGAGGACATGAGAGGACATGAGAGGACATGAGGACATGAGAGGACATGAGGACATGAGAGGACATGAGAGGACATGAGAGGACATGAGAGGACATGAGAGGACATGAGAGGACATGAGAGGACATGAGAGGACATGAGAGGACATGAGAGGACATGAGAGGACATGAGAGGACATGAGAGGACATGAGAGGACATGAGAGGACATGAGAGGACATGAGAGGACATGAGAGGACATGAGAGGACATGAGAGGACATGAGAGGACATGAGGACATGAGAGGACATGAGAGGACATGAGAGGACATGAGAGGACATGAGAGGACATGGCCTCAGCTCCAATCAGTTTCTCACATTTATCTTCAAAGTAAAAGTTTTCAGAAATAAAAAATGTGCCGAAACTCTGAATTTATTTTTTAAAACTCACACCTGGAGATAATTTAACGTAAGTTGAATTTGGCAGTTTTCACCCAACTCTTCATGTCTGGTCTGTTAGTGGAGGTTCAGTAAACCAGAGACTCATCATCATCATCATCATCATCATCATCATCATCATCATCATCATCAGCTCCAGGCTGCGCACATCAACCCAGAGGCATCATGGGATTTATGTCCAACCTGAGCCTGAAGCTCAGCAGTGTGGTACCGGTACCAAAGACCCAAAGAACCTCAGCAGCTAACGGCTGGTGGCCCCGGCGTCTGAGGAAGACCCTGAAGAGGCTGGACCTCAACCAGCTACGCCCCCTGGTGGCATCTTCATCCATCCTGGCATCGGGGTGAATGACGCCATCTTCTCTGACCTCTGACCCCATGGACAATCATGGACGCGCTGGAGATCATGTTGATTTCTCCTGAGGACATGTCCCAGTGTGAGGACACCAGGCTGCACGGCGTCCCACAGGGAACTGAGCTGGTACAAACACTTTCTGCCTCCGGGACGCATCAGGACAGATGTTATGCTGATCTGTTATTTTATGATTTTGAGCCTCTACTTTAAGTTCGTCTCGTCTTTAACATTAGTGACTAAAACCAAAGCGGTTCTGGACCCGTTCTAAACACTTTAAAGCTCAGCTTAACAACAGCAAGCTGGACCAAAGCTGAGGTTGCGTCCAGACGGGCTGCAGTTTGGACTTGGAGGCGGATCCACTCAGCACCAGCAAGTTCTGTCCATTATTCCAGAGAAAATCTGTCTTTAATTGAAGAAGTAGTTTCTGTTTCCATCGACATGAAGTGAGTGTCATGCAGCAGAGGATGAATCTGGATCCCCACATGGAGAGTCTTCAGAACCGGTAGTGGGTTCTGATCCAGTCTGTCTGGCAGCAGCTCTGTGTTCACACTGTCTCCAACACTGTAACCCAGAAAACAGCATGAATTAAACACAGCAAGGATGACTAAATCATTACTGCTGTTATATATTTACACAGTAAGTCGGCTTTCTGCCTCAGCTGATGGAGCCGCCGAGTCGCTTCCAGCTGGACGGAGGAGTCAGAGGGAGTCACAGCCCAAAACCTCCCACTGCCTCCCAGTATAAGGACAGTCTATATGATGGGAAGCAAATGGATGATGTGGAACATCAGGTGTGATGGTAGAATGGATCCAGATGTACAGAGGACCGCTGAAGCAGGTCAAAGGTCAGGGGTCAGGAGAACACAGGAGTTTGACTCTAAGTGGCTGGACTCACCAGTAGAGGGGAGGAGCTTATCTTCCAGGTAAGCCTCTGCTCCTCATGAGCGGTCCCAGGATGTCCTGGAGGGACAACATGTCCCTGGAGGGACAACATGTCCAGGGAATGGTCCCCCAGGGAATAGCCCCCGAGGGAACGGCCTCCTGGGGAACGGCCCCCCGGGGAACGCCTCCCAGGGAATGGCCTCCTGGGGAACGACCTTCCTGGGGAACGACCTTCCTGGGGAATGACCTCCTGGGGAATGACCTCCTGGGGAACGACCTTCCTGGGGAATGACCTCCTGGGGAATGACCTCCTGGGGAACGGCCTCCCAGGGAACGGCCTCCTGGGGAACGACCCCCAAAGGGAATGGTCCCCCATGGAACGCCCCCCCCCTGGGAACAACCTCTAAGGGAACGGCCTCTTGGGGAACACCTCTTGGGGAATGCCCCCCGGGGAACGGCCTCCCAGGGAACGGCCTCCCGGGGAACGGCCTCCCAGGGAACGGCCTCCTGGGGAACGGCCCCCAAAGGGAATGGTCCCCCATGGAACGGCCCCCCCCGGGGAACAATCTCCCAGGGAACGGCCTCCTGGGGAACACCTCTTGGGGAACACCTCCTGGGGAACGCCCCCCGGGGAACGCCTCCCGGGGAACAGCCTCCTGGGGAACAGCCCCCCAGGGAACGGCCTCCTGGGGAACGGCCTCCTGGGGAACGGCCCCCCAGGGAACGGCCTCCTGGGGAACGGCCTCCCAGGGAACGGCCTCCTGGGGAACGGCCCCCAAAGGGAATGGTCCCCCATGGAACGGCCCCCCCCGGGGAACAATCTCCCAGGGAACGGCCTCCTGGGGAACACCTCTTGGGGAACACCTCCTGGGGAACGCCCCCCGGGGAACGCCTCCCAGGGAACGGCCTTCCTGGGGAACGACCTCCCGGGGAACTTCCCAGAACAGAATGATCTGGTGAGTGATGCTGAGGAGAAGGAAGGTTCCCTTGCAGACCTGTTCCCAGGAAGGAAAGGGACGGACAGATGGACGGACGGATGTCCATCTTAATCCTTATTTCCATCTCTATCTTCTCTCGTCCTTAGAGCCTTTTTCTTTTAACTCTGTTCTGTGGATCTTCTGGACTTTGATGAGAACACGCCACCGGCAGACGTGATCAGTATTCAGGACGCAGCTTGGCTCCTTTTCCACCCAGTGGAAACACAACTGTGTGTGTTTATGTGGGAGTTAGCAGACACTGTTTCCATCCACCAAGTTGAACATTAGTATTCAGCTGCCATCCTCCCTTCCACTGGCTCCAGCCTGAGATCCTTTTTCTTCTGTTGCACATTTCCTGTTAAATGCTGCATATCTTCGTCTTTACCAAACAAACTGCCACCTTCTTACTTCCCTCAGGTGCTGAACTGGTTTCTCTGCTGACTCACGTTTCCTTCTATATGTTCTTATTGATCAGTTCTGAAAGACTCTCCCCATAATAACCTGCTAATTACAGAAATATTTCCACCCTAACTGAAAGTTCTGCCTGATCAGATATTCATCTATCGATCTCACAGCTGCAAAAAATAAAGTTGATCAATCCAAGAGGGACAATTAGATTAGTGTATAATAAGATATTTGCTATAAGAAACAGCAGAAATCTCGCTGATCGTTGTCGTGTTGACAGATTTACAAGCTGACGGATGTTTTCAGCTGCTGCTCGGCCCGTGGACCTGCCAGCACCGTCTGGGTCCCACTGATGGGCTTCTTCTGTACTCTGGGTCTGACGTTCAGCAGAGAACGGATGTGATGAAGTCAGTAACTGTCAGTCATTGGTGAAGATTTCTCCTCAAAATAAAGATATATTATTCTCATCATTTTCTACAGACAGCACTGACCTCTACTTGATATTCACAAACCTCTGAACGCAAAAGCAATTTGGGGAAAACAAAGTTTAAAACATGATTAAATCTTCCACGTTGTCCTGAAGCAGCTGGTGAAACCGTCACCATCCTGATCTGGTTGGTCTCTGGTTTGGGATCTGTGAGACACTTTTACCTTCACTTGGTGTCCAACTGTGGAAGGACAGGAGCCGACGTGTCTCACGGCGTTTCTGCTGCACAGCTGCTCGCAAGGACTGACTGAACTCCTGGACGTGTCCTCTAATGAACTCCTGGACCCATATGTCTGCCCTCCTTTCCACCATATTGGGCCCATATGTCTGCTCTCCTTTCTGCCATATGGGGCCCATATGTCTGCTCTCCTTTCCCCCATATAGGGCCCATATGTCTGCTCTTCTTTCCCCCATATTGGGCCCATATGTCTGCTCTCCTTTCTGCCATATGGGGCCCATATGTCTGCCCTCCTTTCCCCCATATTGGGCCCATATGTCTGCTCTCCTTTCCCCCATATAGGGCCCATATGTCTGCTCTCCTTTCCCCCATATTGGGCCCATATGTCTGCTCTCCTTTCCCCCATATAGGGCCCATATGTCTGCTCTCCTTTCCCCCATATAGGGCCCATATGTCTGCTCTTCTTTCCCCCATATTGGGCCCATATGTCTGCCCTCCTTTCTGACATAGGGGCCCATATGTCTGCTCTCCTTTCCCCCATATAGGGCCCATATGTCTGCTCTCCTTTCCCCCATATTGGGCCCATATGTCTGCTCTCCTTTCCCCCATATAGGGCCCATATGTCTGCCCTCCTTTCTGCCATATGGGGCCCATATGTCTGCCCTCCTTTCCCCCATATAGGGCCCATATGTCTGCTCTCCTTTCCCCCATATTGGGCCCATATGTCTGCTCTCCTTTCCCCCATATGGGGCCCATATGTCTGCCCTCCTTTCCCCCATATTGGGCCCATATGTCTGCTCTCCTTTCCCCCATATTGGGCCCATATGTCTGCCCTCCTTTCCCCCGTATGGGGCCCACCTAGGCATGCTGGTACTCCACAGTTTCTAAGCAATAATAGAACTAAATGTTCCAGTTCTAAGTTTGCAGTCATATGAGTTTCTCTGCATAATAATGTAAAAATGAATCTTTCTAGAAAATACTTTCTCTAGAAAATGGACTTGAACAGAGGCTCACATTTCTTCACCAGCAGGAACAACATTATGTGGTTTGAAGAGTTATGTGGAATATGATTTCTTTACATATTTACAGTTATGCTCTCTTCTGTCAGCGCAGATGGGAGGAACTCCCCCACCAATAGAAAACCTCCTGACGCAGAACGGGGAGCGGATGAAACATTTATAACAATGTTATATGGGGTGTTGCTGTCATGAACCCTAACGAACCCATTTGGACAAAACCAAGATGGGAGGCAGAGATGATTTCTGATGGAACATGAGGGAGTCTGGACTGAGGCGCATCGAGCTGCAAACTCAAAAAATAAATGATCAGCAGGTATTTCAGGACCCAGATGAGCCTAAAGAGGAACTGAGGCCCATCGGTCCCAATCAGACACACATTGTTTGGGTCATGACCCCAACGTTTGGGACGAGGTGACCAGGACTATAAACCACGTCTTTCCAGACGTTACATGTTGCTAAATGTCCTTTTTACAGCAGCCCTGAAATGCATCAGCCAGGTGGATGCAGGTGGAACCACCAGTCAGGTGGATGCAGGTGGAACCACCGTCTACGACTCAGGGGTTCAGACAGTAAGAGATTTATGCCAAATGGAAAAGATCACCGACTCACTGACGCTTCAAAAAGCTGCTTTTATCCTGCAGGTCCAGCAGAAGCTCTGCTGATGTGAATGTTTGTCTTTAGACAAACGGTGATGTGATGCTGAGGCCATCAGATGTTCATTTTATGGGAAACTTCATATCATCAACACTTGTGTTGTATTACTGATGTATGGCTGCATAATTGCTCTGTAAAAATAATAAAAGTGTAAGTTCTAAAAAGAGAAAGTGCACTCTACGTTTTCTAAAGAAATAAGCTAAAGAGTGACAGAGCTGCTCCAGCTGATGTCCAGCCACAGGGACAGAGGGTCATTCAGCACCAGCATGAGGAAACGATCTTCTCACCAGAGAACAGGAAGCTTCTCCGTATCCTGCCTGAGAAGCTGTCATGCTCCTGGATGAACGGTTTCTGGCTTTCAGAATAAAAGCATTAGCACAATAAGGAAGTGGAGCTAACGCTCCGCTGAGAGGCCTGCTGCATGCTGGGATCACGCCAGTCGGTGTTGGATGAAGGTGAGTCCACTGCGTTGGATGGTCACAACTCCAACCACGACGATGTCCAGCTCAAAGAGCTGCAGCAGCTCATCGCCTGGTGAATCCCATCTCATCGTATGTCTTGCTCCTGCCACATACATGTTGAGCTGCACAGCCATGATTCATACAGTAAACCCCAGGAATTGGTGACACAGATGATGTATGTGGTAAGTTTCCTGGTGGATGTACATGTGTAGCTGTCAGCAGTAATAATGGTGCTGCAGGGTTATTAATGAGCAGCAGCTGATGCAGCCAGTCAGGTAGCCTCCCAGCGCTGCGGTGGAGCTGGGAGCAGAGAACAGGTGTCAGCCCTCGTTCCTCTGCTCAGTCCTCATCGTTTCCTCCTGGGAGTCCCAGCCAGCAGTCATCTGGCCTCTCCTCCCCCACGGTCACTCATCTCTCTCTGTTTTCAGTCTCTTCCTGCTCATCCCTCCTCAGGCTGCAGATCCGTCCTGCTCTCGCCGCCAGTCTCCATGCGGACGATCCGTCTTCATTTCTGCTTGCTGATGGACTCTTATGCAGACCTATTAGGCGCTTCGGGCCACACGCACATACAGGCATGCACGAAGCGGCCGCATCTTCAGCCAATCAGAGCAGGCGTGTGCCTGAGGGGCAGTGACTCAGTCGCTGTGTCTTGGAGTGAACCAACAACAATTTGCTGCTGATGAGTTTGTGCCTGATGTGCATTTATGGGGCGAGTGAGAGGCAGTAGGCGGCTAATTGCTGATGTGGTTCAGGATGAGGAACAGAAACTGGATCAAGTTTCTGCTGGTAGCAAGTCAAACACTGAATCAACGGGCCTCAGCAGAACTGGCATCATATTCACAACCTGCTGCATGAAGGGTGGATTGATCCGTCACTGCACTGATGGGGCCCACTGCACTGATGGGGCCCATTCTTCTGCACTGATGGGGTCCATTCTTCACTTCTGCTGCTCAGCCTCAACATCCAGGCCCAAAATGCTCCTTCAGGATTTTTCTGCTTCGTTCCCACATTTAAATGAGGACAGATGTAAGTAGTTGTATTTAAAGGGACAGACCATGTATTTTCCAGACACATGGCGTCATTTTAAAGCTCAAAGGGTTAACTATGTTAACCTAACTATGTTAACCCTTTGAGCTAACTATGTTACCTTCAGCTATACAAATGCTTTGTACATCAAACATTGCTAACAGGAAATCAATTTAAAATCTTGAAATTGGGCGTCTGTCTCTTTAAAAATCTCCGGCTCATCATCACAACATGGCTCCTCTTCATCAGGCGTTTGACAGCATTTTTACCAGCGTTGCACTGAGCAGCAGTTACCCAACTGCTAATCGCTGCTGCCGCTAGTCTGAATGGACGGAGTGGGAGAGCTTGACTTGGAGAAAAGGTGGCGGGTATTCAGGTGCATCACATGGTTGCCATGGTGATTAAAGGCGTCATTATTATCCAGTGTTTGTTTCTATTAATTAGGTTTTTTGGCTCAGTCCTTTATTAGTGATTGTTTATTATTCATGTGGTTGTTTTTCTCCAGTAGTTTTATTACGTCTAGTTTGCTTTGCTGCTAGGTTCAGTTCCTAGTCCTCTGTCTGCTCTTGCTCACCCGCTGTGCCACTTTCACTCTCTCTCCCCTCACACCTGCAGTCACTTAGCCAATCAGCTCAGCGCCATTGATCCAGTATTTAGTCTCACCTCTTTCTCAGTCACTCCTTGCTGGTTCCTCTGATATTTCCCTGGTTTCCCACATTCTCCTAATTTTTTGGGGATTATTTTTGTTTGTCTCTTACTTCCCGTGTTTTTGTAAGTTTTTATTTTATTTTTTTTAAATAATTTTTAATTAAATCTTCACATTCACTTGCTGACTCTGTCTCTCTGCACTTGGGTCCAAAATGAACCATCAGCACAACATGACAAGAGGATTTCTAAAATCTGCATGAAAGAATGAAAACACTCCAGGTATGTTTATGACCAGGAGAGAAAGTCGTTTTAAATTCTTGGGTACTATGACAAAAGTTAAACTGCTTCTTTGGGAGCTTTGGAGTTTCTGTGCTGATTAATTTTTTTGAAGCGATAAAAGCTGGAAGCTCTTGAACTGCTACAAAATAAAGCTGTATTTCCTCCTTCAGCTCCACTGGCTGCCATGTTGACACCTTGAGATGCCATGAGACCTAAATCCTGAACATCATGGCATGGAGAGCATCCCAGTTAACCACTCACACCTGTTAACTCTCTCTCTCTCTCTCTCTCTCTCTCTGTCGGTTAAGTATACCCGTTGCCGTGGCAACCGCTCGCTCCTCGAGCCGAGCACAGATTACGTTAAAAACATTCAGTTTGTTACAATATCAGGTTTTCAGGCTCTATATTTATTGTGCATCATTAATAACCTCATGAACTCAGCGGCGGCTGATTGGTTCATTTAAACTCCTGTTATTTTAATTATGGAACCAAAACGCAGAGATTGCGCAACAACTTGAGACAATAATCACTGAGATTATTATTGTTGTTGGGTCATTAATTTGAAAACGTTTTGTTGACTTTTCGTCGTTGTTGTTTAATAAATTATGAAAGTTTTGATGAGCAGCCAGAGGAGGACGTGCTGCTCTCAGCGCGGCGTTAAACTATTTATTAACTGATTAAGTCTGTTTTAGATTGTTCTTGAAAAACTAATCAGTCACGGCTGATTAGTGGGTGAACTCAGCTGCACAGTGAACCCACTGATGTTAGCAGACAGCAGCTCCTCTAGCAGGTACTGCGAACCCCCGCTAAATCTTTTAGGGGTAGCGGTGCCCTGCCGTCCCCCCTTACTTTCACCCCTGCTAATATGACAGCATGCTGGTGTTTGGGTTGAACCCACCTGCTCACCTCCCTCTGGATGTGAAAAGACTCCTGAATGTGATCGGTCATGAAATGTCTCACCGAACCGAACCGAACCGCTCAGTGGAAACGAGGCTGTGGGGTCTGGACCCCCCCAATCTAGGAAAAGTCTAGAATTGTCCCCCCCAAAGAAATCATGAAAGAAACCCTTGTATTTAAACAATATACATATAAAAATGCAATAGAAACAAAGAACGAAGTAAATCTGTCATTCATCTAAGAAAAACAATAAGAATTTTTAGGTTCCCCCCTGTAAGAACAATGGTTCAGTCCAAAGTGTAGGAGAAGCAACAGCTGCTGAACGGCACAAGCTCTGTTAGAGCCGCTAATGGAGGAGCTAGCTGTTAGCTGTTAGCTGTGGCTCTGCAGCACTAGCATAAACCCTCCGCTTAGTAAATGCTTACAGCAAAAGACATGAGACACGTTTTATTTACTTTCACGGATCAATAGAGTGAAACACATTGACAATAAACATCGTTATTTCATTACTTTGGCTGAATCATCATAAACTGATACATTATGCCTCAGAAATCAAAACTAGCTAAACTGCTACATCGCTTTCATAGACTTGGCTCCTTTTTCTGTCGAAGGGAGCCAATATTTCAGTTATATTTAGCTCTCTAACACTTTAATAAGAGTTTATTTCAGTTATATTTAGTTCTCTAACACTTTAATAAGAGTTTATTTCAGTTATATTTAGTTCTCTAACACTTTAATAAGAGTTTATTTCAGTTATATTTAGTTCTCTAACACTTTAATAAGAGTTTATTTCAGTTATATTTAGTTCTCTAACACTTTAATAAGAGTTTATTTCAGTTATATTTAGCTCTCTAACACTTTAATAAGAGTTTATTTCAGTTATATTTAGTTCTCTAACACTTTAATAAGAGTTTATTTCAGTTATATTTAGTTCTCTAACACTTTAATAAGAGTTTATTTCAGTTATATTTAGTTCTCTAACACTTTAATAAGAGTTTATTTCAGTTATATTTAGTTCTCTAACACTTTAATAAGAGTTTGAAACGGGAGCGGATGAGTGTTAGCATTAGCATTAGCTAACAGCTCAGTATGGGGGCAGAGGGGCGACTGCAGCTGGCAGTAAAACAATAAAATATGTCTTTATTTCTTACCATCTTCAACATGGAGCCTTTAAAACACAAAATAAAATCTGAATATTTTTCTAGAAAACTGGTGGTTTAAGTTATGATGCTTCCCAAATATTCAATTCCTACATATTTATAAGTTTTAACATGAAAAGACCCCAAAAATAAAAGTTTAAAGCAACTTAAGTTATAATTTAAATAACATGACTTGTACTGAGAACCACTGCAATAAATCAATATTTATGAGGAATTTTATTAAAAAATGTCCAATTTTATTTGTTTCCTTGCACCTATGAGACATATTTCACCACACACACACACACACACACACACACACACACACACACACCCACTCTTTCACTTTTCTCTTTACTTCACTAGGAATCTGCCAGAGAGCTGAAAGTGTTCACACAACTTTTGACAGGAACCTTTTCTGTTCCTGTGGACAAACTCCACCCACACTGAGTGGACAAACTCCACCCACACTGAGTGGACAAACTCCACCCACACTGAGTGGACAAACTCCACCCACACTGAGTGGACAAACTCCACCCACACTGAGTGGACAAACTCCACCCACACTGAGTGGACAAACTCCACCCACACTGAGTGGACAAACTCCACCCACACTGAGTGGAAGTGGAGGAAACATAAATACTCTTTATAAGGGAGTCCTAAACACACTGAAGGTACATGTGATGTCGTCACTGTCAGAGATCAGGAAATGAGCAGCAGGGAAATAAAAAGATGAAAACCCTGGAAGCTCTGGAACGTCTTGTTGATCATCCAGGACCGACTAGGAGGCAGAAACTCACATCACAGACATCAAGTCAGTCTTTGAGCCACTCAGGCCTGGTGCAAGACAGGAAATCATTGTTGAAATGACAAATCTAAAAGGAAGGAGAGTTTTTGGAGAGAACTGGAAGAACCAGATGCATTTACATGCATATTTGAAGGTCCTGATTCTGACCAGAGTTTCCAAGTCAAAGGATGAATCAACAGCCAGTCTAAGGGATGCAGAGACAGGCAGGGTAATATTTCAGGCCTTACTTTCACCCCTGGTCATTGTTAACCCACCATTCTCTACCTGTGTATGAAAAAAACAGCCTCCAATGGGAGAATAAACCAGCTAGCAGCAGCTTTAGCCACAGTTAGGAAACATAAACATCGCTGCCTGTCAGTGCTGTAACGTTAAAAGGTTCACTTTCTGTATCGACTTTAATAAAACAGTATTTACATGTTAGATAGCCGTTATTACTCATTGTTAATCCACCATTCTCTAACACTATGTAATAAACAGCCTCAGCCTATTAAACAGTTAGAAGCTAAAAACAGTTACTACGTGTTGACTAAACTTCACCATTTATATAAATGAGTAAAATGTTTACATTTATTTTCCTGCCTTTGATACAAACGTCAATGTATTTTAAACAACCACAACAATCTTTTATTTAATTATTAAGGTTCATATGATTCCTTTTTACTAAAGTCAGTAAATGTTTCCTGTCGGCTGTAAGATTTTGGAGCCGCGCCTGAAGGCAGCACCGGGTCCCGCTCGCTCTCCTTCCAACGTCATCACATTACGTCACTGAGCTTCGCGCTCTTTTCTCTCAGCTTCCTCGAAGTCGAACGCGTGTTGTCATGGTGATTCTTCATAAGGAGCGCTCTACCGCCACCTGGTGACCAAATGGAGACACGTCACTTAAAAATGACAATATTGTCATCAATATTAGGGAATATTTACTTAAAATAAGCTCATACTTCTTGCTAAAATTTATTTCTAAGTTATTTTAGTCTTTTTAAGTGTACTAAGATATTCCACAAGAAACTGCACAGAAATACGAGGTAATATTTTGTGTTTTTGCAGTGTAAGATTTGTTTTATAGGATTTCTCCAACCAGAATGGGATTTAAATGAACTTCACAAAAACATGAAGGTTTTGCTATCAAGTTTTGTTTTGTTATTTCTAATTGACACTAATATATATATATATATATAATAGTTTTTGTTTTGTCACTTCTTCAAAAGACATTATATCATTTGAAGGTTTGTTTGTTAAACTTGCAAACTACAAAATGCAAATTGGACAATAAAGTCCCTGCAGATCTGGTTTGACTTTAAGTTTTGGAGCCTTTTGAAAACCTGCATGAATGAAGCATCATTTAAACCGTCTGACATCCTGAACCCGTTTCCAACGGTCGGATTCATCATCAGGGATCTTTGGGCTGCACTTGGTCTGGTTCCTCACCTGGACCGTCTGCATTGGGAGGCATGAAGCCCCAGCAGCACAACTCCTAGGATCACTGGGACACTCAAACCCCACCACCACGATAAGGTGGCAGCCCATGGAGGGGATGTGTGTGTGTGTGTGTGTGTGTGTGTGTGTGTGTGTGTGTGTCTGCAGACGACTCATATCCCAAAAGCTTTATATTTATTACAAAGTATTCATCTAAGAATCGATTTCTTCCTGAATAGAAATGATTTCTCATTAAATTCTCTGTTTTCATACTTTGATGGATTTTTCTTCTTTCTTCTCTTTCCTACAGTTTTTCATGTTAAGTTGCATTTTTTGTGAGGTTTGTTATCTTATCTTGGATCCGTTATTCTAAAACATCACACAGTAACTTTAATCTTTGATAAAACCTGTTTGCTTCTTATAACAAACAAACCAGATGTAACAAGTTTGGGCTTCTTCAGGGTCCGAACTGAAAAGGTCCAAACGTGTTAAATCAGCTTTATGTTTGGTATAAAACAGGATTTATCAAAGGTAAATGGACTGAACTCGTGAAGAGCCTTGCTGGACACACTGACCACTCAAAGCGCTTCACACTACAGTCGCATTTACACGCCGACATGCAGGTCGGGGGGCAGCGTGCTGCCAGGTGCCCCACCCCGGGGCAACTCAGCATGTGGCTGGCTGAGGAAGCTGGAATCGAACTTACAACACTCTGGTCACAAGACGACCACTGTACCACAGAGCCACAGCCGCCCTGAAAAAGCCACTGCATGATGCTTTTGCTAATCTGCTTTAAAACACAGATTTAAACTAACGAGCTGCAATTCAACACAAAGTGAGCAGAAAGGCAAAACTAAAGGAGAAACCATAAAAACACAAGTACAGCGAAAATAAACAGAAATCATTAGAATACAAGAGAATTTAGACTCTTCAATCAATACGTTGGCATAAACGTGGAGCTGTGTGTCGCTGGGGCATCGAACCGCCTGCCGCTGGAGCAGCAAAGGGAAAAGTTGGGCTAATTCAATCTGGAGTTTCTTTTGGGGGCGATTTACAGCGACCAACTGACCTGACCCACATGTTTTGGGAGATGTGGGGGGAAACCGGAGTACCCGGAGAAAACCCACGCAGACACGGGGAGAACATGCAAACTCCACACAGACCCTCTCTGTGAAGGCGCAGCGCTACCCGCTGCACCACCGTGCCGCCCATGTTTTTTTCCAAATGGGCTGGGAAGGGATCTTTTTTGTACTTTGGCAGTCGGGGGGAACGGAGCATCGCACGGCGCCCCGTTCATAACCCAAATTATTCTTCACCCTGACCTTGACTCTCTTCTGTCTTTGGTTGTTTTTTTACTTCTTCAGGCGAAAGAAGTTTCTGACTCTTTTCCAGACAGAATTCCTGGATTTTTTCTTCTTACCATCCTGGAGGGTTTGAGTTTTATCCAAACCCTCCAGGATGGTTTCTGCAGGGATCTCTGCTTCTTCTGCTTCTTCTGCTTCTTCTTCTCCTCCTTCTTCTGCTTCTTCTGCCGATTCCAGACCAGAGGAACAACCTGGACATGTTTCTGCAGAGAATTCCTCCTCTGGAAAATCCTCTAGGCTCAGAGATCTGAACTGGCTGACATGGATCTTGAAGTTTTCCTCCTGTTGGAAATGTTCTTCTTCGGCTCTTGGAGTTTCAGGCATCAGGTCTTCTTTTTCCAGCTCTTCCACACAGATGATCTCCTGCTGGTTCTTGACAGCCTGTTTCACTGCAGACACTTCAGAATCATTCCGGCTGATCAGCTCCTGGTGCAAAGATGTGAAAGTCTCCAATTCAGCCTGAGACTCTCTTTCCTTCTGATGCAGGAAGTGAATCTCATTGGCTGAGTTTTCTAGGAGGACGGCATTAGTTGTCCTCAGTCTGTCCATCAGCGCCACGTCCTCCTCCGACTTCTGCAGAAAAGCGTTTTTCTGCTCAATGACCAGGAGCTGCAGGTTTTCTACCTGCTGGTGCAGCATGGCAGAAAACCTGTGGTGTAACTCCCGCACAAGCCTCTGTTTCATGTCGTTGTTAGAAAGAGCCGCTTCCTGCTCCCTCAGCTTCTGGGACGATGTTTGGAGCTGCTGCTGTAGTCCCAGGATGTCTTCGTCATACCTGCCTTGCAGCTCCTCGTACGAAACGTGAAGCCGATCCAGGTCACTCAGCAGCAGCTTCTCCATCTTGAGCATGACTGTTTTCTCTCTCAGCATTTTCTGGGAGAGCTCCTCCTTCTCGGCTCTGAGATGATTAATGAGCTTAAGGTTCTCATTGGTTGTTTTGAGCTGGGCGTCTTCCTGATCGGTCACCATCTGCCGGTATGTTTCTATGTCTGCTTGTAGTCCTGAAACCTGGCTGTCATACTGGCACATTAGATCGTTGTGGGAACGTTTGGTCAGCTCCAGGTCTTGTTCCAGATGTTTCTGACGGTCCTGCAGGAAATCGATCTTTTCTGACATGGTTTGAATCATGTCATCCTTCTCAGCCGTCATGTTCTCCAGGAGCCGTTGTTGCTCCCTGAGCTTCTCTACACAAATCCTTTGTTTCTCGGCCTCCTGCCTCATGAGAGAAACATCGGCTTCGTACCTACAGTTCAGCTCCACGTACGAAGTCTTTACTTGGTCCAGTTCTTCTTGGACCGTCTGACTTTTCTTCCTCTCAGCCTGCATTTCAGCCACAAATGACTCCTGGCTGAGGATGTGGGCCACCTTCAGCTCCACGAAGTCTTGCTGCAAGGACTTCTTCTTCTTGCCCTTCATGTCGTTGTTGACCTTTGACGCAATGGCCGCAGCGTTAAGGACTGCTGGGTCACTGAACTTCTCTACTCTCTCAAGTTCCCTCATTGCCTCCTTGTTCTTGTTAATGAAAGTTTCCTTGAGAGCTTTCTGTCTTTTCAACTGGAGTTTGGTCTCTTCCAGTTCTGCCTCCAGGTGGGCCAGTTTCTGGTGGTCTTCGTACCTTCCGGCTCTCTCCATCTCCAGAAGGGAGCGCAGTCGTTGGATTTCCCCATGAAAGGCGTTCGGGTCCGCAGGAGGGAACCGGCCTTGGGGGTTTTGCTGGGCTCCCCTTGTCGTGGAGTGATGGGGCCCCATCCATGTTTACACAGTAACGGTGCACATCGAAAACGTGTAATGCTCTCGCTGCGCCTATGTAGCGTAGTTGAATCTGCGTTGTCTTGTGAAAATAACAGCCAGACAACAGCTGAGCTGAAGGCACTTTTAATGCTCCTGCATCCAAACAGCAGAAAATAGTGGTCAAAACAGGCCTTTTCTGATCAGTGCTCCACAGCGCCTGTTTAACCATGAACAGGACTATTTTCAGCACATGGATGTAGCATTTTCATTAGCAATGTTTCATGAAGTATAAGAGCAGCTAAATGTCTGCCAACACGGTTCTAGCACTGTTTAGCAAGGTTTGAGTGCCCCAAAGCACATTATCTACAAAAACATATTACTTATACTTAAAATGCACTTATTAAACACAGAAAACAAAACTTCATACCTTCTCCCACGGAATCCGAACAGAAAGAGCGCGACGGAGAGCGTGGGAAAACCTTTCATGAACTATAATGGTCTGACCCGTTAATTTTTCTAGAGAAAACAATTCACATTTTCATTCACAACACACCACATTTAAATAAAAATAATAATTTTGAAACAGGAAGTTACCCGCTGTTTTGCAATGGATTTGCCGTCTTTTCAAAATAAAAGCTACCAGTGCTCATACGAGTTCCCACCGGAATAGCTCATCACTTGACAATCTAGTGTAACAACATCACACTGCTACACCTAGTTGGTGCTAGGTTCTATGAAACTTTGAAAGTGCGCATGTGTTTAAAAAACAGTTGTACTTGAAGGCATGTGGATGTGAGAGAACACGCATTGTGTGATTAGGGCGCATGCAGTTGGAAATAGTGGGATAACTTTGAGCTTTCACGGTGTCTGTAGCGGCCCCGGACTGGAAGCTGTTTATTGTTTTTACCTTGGAATGGCCAACAGTCTGTTATTCCTATATCAATTTGATACAATAGGAGTTCCCGCACGTCCCATATCCGTGTCCTCTGTTACCTTTTTCAGCAGTTAAAACAGTTTTATCCGTTGCTAACAAGTCATAACTTGTTTTTCCGAGCCGCCTTCAAACGCAACATGAACGCTGAGACGCTTGCGCTGGGTTTACAGCTGTGAGGCAGGAAGGAGACCTGATGCTGCAGCTGCTGCAGCTGCTGCTGCTGCTGCAGCTGCTGCTGATGCTGCTGCTGCTGCTGCTGCTGCTGCGCAGGTGTGTTAGAATCATGGCAGCAAACCAGCAAAACTTAAATAACTGCACAGTTTTTCCCCCGAACTAACCGACTGAGTTGAGTAAAGCTGTTGGATGCAGGTGATGTTAGCTAAAAGATGACTGGCTAATATCAACACAGCACGTTAAGCTTGCTAACAAGTAGCCTGTAGGCTGCTGGTGTTGTTGTCTATGTTCAGCTACGTAGATTCATTTTGCCCCCCAAAATAAGTCGGTGCCGGGCTGGTTCTGGTCCTGGTTCTGGTCCTGGTCCTGGTTCTGGTCCTGGTTCTGGTCCTGGTCCTGGTCCTGGTCCTGGTCCTGGTTCTGGTCCTGGTTCTGGTCCTGGTTCTGGTTCTGGTCCTGGTTCTGGTCCTGGTCCTGGTCCTGGTCCTGGTTCTGGTCCTGGTTCTGGTCCTGGTTCTGGTTCTGGTCCTGGTCCTGGTTCTGGTCCTGGTTCTGGTCCTGGTTCTGGTCCGTAGTTCTCTAGATAACAGCGCTGAACCAGCAGCCTGTATTTTGCCACCTGGGCGGTGCGGAGCGGTGAAGAGACGCTGAGGGAACCGAATCTGATGGGAAACAGTAACACCAGCATTGTGAGTAGTTTCTTCTTCTTCTGTGGATTGTAGGAAGCAGCTATGTGTTGCATCATACTATGCATGAGCTGGAGATTCTCTGGAAGAAAAGATCCGTTTTCTGTTGACACGACAACGGAAAACGGTACGTTTCAGAAACATCGCACTCTGGAACCCGTTTTCAATCTGTGCCGTTGTCAGAGAAAACATTCGGTGGTTTCGTCTAAATGCACTACAAACGTAACAAAACTTCCGTTTTCCCCGAAATCGTTGTCGTGTAAACGGGGCCTCACTCTTTAGTCTTGTTCACATTCAAATAGTCCATGTTTCACTTGTTTTTATTCCATATTTAAACTCATTTCCATTTTGGACCTGATCAAAAATCTAAAGTTCTTAGAAATTTTGAATTTCAGTAAATAAATCAAAGTAAAACTAACCTGTTTTGCATAACTTTAAACCACAGAGTCTGTCCATTTTCACACGTCGATGATACAAATCTAAACTTGAAGCGATTTCAGAAAAACTTTAAATGCCTTCAGAAAGTTTGCATTACCATCAATATCTCTTTAAACACATCAAATCTTTACTGTTTAGAGTCTAAATGTAAAAAACTAAATTTAACATTTTTGCCTGTTTAAAATGTTTTGTACCTTTTATCACTCTAATATGCAGCTTTCAGAAATACATGACCAACTACACAAACAGATAAAAGATATATTATCTACAACATATGAGCACTAATTATGCCAAACAAAAACACAGGGATCTGTTGGGAATGGAAATCCCGATCGATGAATCATAATTTGTATCGACACACGGAGCATAAAATCAGCCAAGAAAAGCATTCAGACTTTACTTATTTTATTCACTTTCATCGCTGAAAGGAGACGCTTTAACCATCACATCTGAGAAGAGTTTCTAAAAAAGTCTGTAGCGTCTGAGGAGAAAGAGGAGGGCAGCAGCTGATTATATGGACTGAAGACACTCCCTGAAATCACACCATGTCTCTGTGGCCTGGGAAAACGTTTCTTTTTCGTGAGAAATGGACCTTGGTGTCTAACAGAATCAAACATGTAACTCTTTACTATGGCCCTTTTGTCTAACAGTGTGACTCTTTCTCGACCTGGTAAAGCGTCTCAACAGATCATTTTCTTTATGTAGCAACAGAGACTAGCAGCATTATGATTATTACTATCATTATTGAACTAGGTGAGTTATTAAAACAGACTCTTATTGACAGACAGACAGTAGTTTCTGTTTCTGCTCCATCAACTTTTGCTTCATGAATGTTTTCATGGTGAAAAATTGGCCAACAAAATGAAAAACAATTGTCTGTTTTTATTGTAATATGATGCCAACAGTCCGAAGCTCTTTGGATCATTAGTTTCATAAAAATGTTGTTTATTGTTGAGCAAGTAAAACAGACAAACTAAAAAATCACAAACTAATTTAGCATGTTATAAAGTGACAGCAAAGGGTTAAATATCACCTGTAATCAGGTGTAAATGAACCTTTTATCTGACGAAGGGAGAAAATTTCCACCAAAATATTCAGACATTTTGAGATTAATCTAAAAACAATTCTACAAAAAACTGGAAATTTCCTGAGCTCTGAAAGTGGAAAATTTGGGATTAAAGTTTCCTCAGGGAAAAAGTTTTTCACGTCTGAAACCCAGAAATTTCCTTCCTGGAAAAGTTCTGAATTTATTCTCTTTACTTTTCAAGCTCAGAAAATTTTAACTTTTTTTCTACGAACTTTCTGAGATTAATTTAAACATTTTTTAATTCTTTGTGTATCTTTACTTCCGGTGTGATTTTGCCTCAGGAAACCTGACTGAAAATTTTACGGATACTCATTAAGGACATAATAAAAGGTACGGCTAATAAGAGCAGCATTTAAGTGTTAGACAGCTGTTAGGGGAGAAAGTCGTTTTAAATTCTTGGGTACTATGACAAAAGTTAAACTGCTTCTTTGGGAGCTTTGGAGTTTCTGTGCTGATTAATTTTTTTGAAGCGATAAAAGCTGGTAGCTCTTGAACTGCTACAAAATAAAGCTGTATTTCCTCCTTCAGCCCACTGGCTGCCATGTTGACACCTTGAGATGCCATGAGACCTAAATCCTGAACATCATGGCATGGAGAGCATCCCAGTTTTCCATGTCTGGCATATAACCATTCATTTTATCTTTTAAACTGGTTCTACTGGTCCTGTGTCCAGACAGAGGGATAATCAGTAGCCCAGCATCATGACCTGTTTGTTCTGAAGATCCTGCAGCTTCTCTTCCTAACATGGCGCCTCCTCACCCTGACTCTCACACTGACAGGAGGAACCACAGAGCTCTGTTAGGTTAAAGCTCATCTTCTGAAGTTGGGATGTTTTTCCTCCAACAGGTTCCAGAGGAATCACCTCAAACCAGATGTTGGACTGGATTTTATTTCATTTGTGAATGTTAGAGTTTCAACAGTGGAGCTATAAAGGTTGAAAAAGGTTATTATTCTGGAGAAAATCTCATCAACATCAATATTTCCACTAAATAAGAAGCAAAAAGTTTGATACAGTAAAAGCCTCTCAGACTCTGAGCTCAAAGCGAGATGCCAGAGATCAATAAAACTATTATTTTAAATGA
>NC_088842.1:32959007-32961507 GCF_904066995.2 Poecilia reticulata
TGATGCTAGACCTGATGGACCTGCTGGACCTGATGGACCTGATGGACCTGATGGACCTGATGGACCTGATGGACCTGATGGACCTGATGGACCTGCTGGACCTGATGGACCTGCTGGACCTGATGGACCTGCTCGACCTGCTGGACCTGATGGACCTGATGGACCTGATGGACCTGATGGTCCTGATGGTCCTGCTGCTAGACCTGCTGGACCTGATGGACCTGCTGGACCTGATGCTAGACCTGCTAGACCTGCTGGACCTGATGGACCTGCTGGACCTGATGGAGCTGATGGACCTGCTGGACCTGATGGACCTGATGGACCTGCTGGACCTGATGGACCTGATGGACCTGCTGGACCTGATGGACCTGATGGACCTGCTGGACCTGATGGACCTGCTGGACCTGCTGGACCTGCTGGACCTGATGCTAGACCTGCTAGACCTGATGGACCTGCTGGACCTGATGCTAGACCTGCTAGACCTGAAGGACCTGCTGGACCTGCTGGACCTGCTGGTCCTGCTGGACCTGATGGACCTGATGCTGGACCTGCTGGACCTGATGGACCTGATGGATCTGATGGACCTGATGGACCTGATGGTTCTGATCTGATGGACCTGATGGTCCTGATGGTTCTGATGGACCTGATCTGATGGACCTGATGGTCCTGATGGTTCTGATGGACCTGATGGTCCTGATGCTGGACCTGCTGGACCTGATGGACCTGATGGACCTGATGGACCTGATGGACCTGATGGACCTGATGCTAGACCTGCTAGACCTGATGGACCTGCTGGACCTGATGCTACAGCTGCTAGACCTGATGGACCTGATGGACCTGATGGACCTGATGGACCTGATGGACCTGCTGGACCTGATGGACCTGATGGACCTGATGGACCTGCTGGACCTGATGGACCTGATGGACCTGCTGGACCTGCTGGACCTGATGGACCTGCTGGACCTGATGGACCTGCTGGACCTGCTGGACCTGATGGACCTGATGGACCTGCTAGACCTGCTGGACCTGCTGGACCTGATGCTAGACCTGCTAGACCTGCTGGACCTGATGGACCTGATGGACCTGCTGGACCTGCTGGACCTGATGGACCTGATGCTGGACCTGCTGGACCTGATGGACCTGCTGGACCTGATGGTCCTGCTAGACCTGCTGGACCTGATGGACCTGATGGACCTGATGGACCTGATGGACCTGCTGGACCTGCTGGACCTGATGGACCTGATGCTAGACCTGCTGGACCTGATGGACCTGCTGGACCTGATGGACCTGCTGGACCTGCTGGACCTGATGGACCTGCTGGACCTGATGGACCTGATGGACCTGATGGACCTGCTGGACCTGATGGACCTGATGGACCTGATGCTAGACCTGCTAGACCTGCTGGACCTGATGGACCTGATGGACCTGATGGACCTGATGGACCTGATGGACCTGCTGGACCTGATGGACCTGATGGACCTGATGCTAGACCTGCTGGACCTGATGCTAGACCTGCTAGACCTGATGGACCTGCTGGACCTGATGGACCTGCTGGACCTGATGGACCTGCTGGACCTGATGGACCTGATGGACCTGCTGGACCTGTGGACCTGATGGACTGCTGGACCTGATGGACCTGATGGACCTGCTGGACCTGATGGACCTGATGGACCTGATGGACCTGATGGACCTGCTGGACCTGCTGGACCTGATGCTAGACCTGCTAGACCTGATGGACCTGCTGGACCTGATGGACCTGCTGGACCTGATGGACCTGATGGACCTGATGGACCTGCTGGACCTGATGCTAGACCTGCTAGACCTGCTGGACCTGATGCTAGACCTGCTAGACCTGATGGACCTGCTGGACCTGATGGACCTGATGGACCTGCTGGACCTGATGGACCTGCTGGACCTGATGGACCTGATGGACCTGATGGACCTGCTAGACCTGCTGGACCTGCTAGACCTGCTGGACCTGATGGACCTGATGCTAGACCTGCTAGACCTGATGGACCTGCTGGACCTGATGGACCTGATGGACCTGCTAGACCTGCTGGACCTGATGGACCTGATGGACCTGATGGACCTGATGGTCCTGGTGTTAGACCTGCTAGACCTGATGGACCTGCTGGACCTGCTAGACCTGATGGACCTGCTGGACCTGATGGACCTGCTGGACCTGATGCTAGACCTGCTAGACCTGCTGGACCTGATGGACCTGATGGACCTGATGCTAGACCTGCTAGACCTGCTGGACCTGATGGACCTGATGGACCTGATGCTAGACCTGATGGACCTGATGGACCTGATGCTAGACCTGCTAGACCTGCTGGACCTGATGGACCTGATGGACCTGCTGGACCTGATGGACCTGATGGACCTGCTGCTAGACCTGATGGACCTGATGGACCTGCTAGACCTGATGGACCTGATGCTAGACCTGCTAGACCTGCTGGACTTGATGGACCTGATGGACCTGATGGACCTGATGGACCTG
>NC_088842.1:32966507-32981507 GCF_904066995.2 Poecilia reticulata
AACAGTGGGGGGTCATGGTTAACAGTGGGGGGTCATGGTTAACAGTGGGGGGTCAGGGTTAACAGTGGGGGGTCAGGGTTAACAGTGGGGGTCAGGGTTAACAGTGGAGGGTCATGGTTAACAGTGGGGGTCAGGGTTAACAGTGGGGGGTCATGGTTAACAGTGGGGGGTCAGGGTTAACAGTGGGGGGTCATGGTTAACAGTGGGGGGTCAGGGTTAACAGTTGGGGGTCATGGTTAACAGTGGGGGGTCATGGTTAACAGTGGGGGGTCAGGATTAACAGTTGGGGGTCAGGGTTAACAGTGGGGGGTCATGGTTAACAGTGGGGGGTCAGGGTTAACAGTGGAGGGTCATGGTTAACAGTTCAGGGTTAACAGTTGGGGGTCATGGTTAACAGTGGGGGGTCATGGTTATCAGTGGGGGGTCAGGGTTAACAGTGGGGGGTCAGGGTTAACAGTGGGGGGTCATGGTTAACAGTTGGGGGTCATGGTTAACGAGCCCAGCTGTCCATCAGAACCGACCGTTTTAAACACCAACATCTCCAGGTAGCCAAACTCTGCGGTGGCGTTCCGCACCGCGGCGCTGCTCAACCCTACAACCAGATTCTAGCAGCAAAATGAACGTCAAAAAGGATCCAAACAACTCACTGCTGAATGTGGTGAGTCCATATCAAGTCTTCATCGAGTTTCGGGGCATTAAGGGAAACCGCTCCACTCCAGCCCTGCTAGCCAGCATCTTCCAGCAGCGCCCCCCGGTGGCTGGATGACTGAACAGGTTACAGGCGTGGTGGCAGTTATCCGTTTCCCCTCCAGTAACGGTTTCAGCAGCTGGAGGTTCAGAGTTTCACCAGGCTGCTGATCCAGGTCACGACCTTTCCTCCCACAGAAACCAGTCGCTGCAGCACTGGGAACCTCCGGGTCAGTGGGGGGTCTGACCCGGAGCTGCTGGTCTTCCTCTCAGCAGTTTGTGGAGAACTTGAAGATCCGGGTAGCTGGAGACGACCCGGACCTTCGTGTCCCGGAGAGACGTCCAGATGGCGCCGGAGAGGAAGACGAGTCTGACTGAGGAAACGAACTGAGAAACGTGTCTGAAGTCTCCTACGTGTTGTGATGAAGGTTTGACCTCTGACCTCCTGCTGATTCACGAGCATCAGCTCCACTCAGAACCAGTGACTCACAGGATGTTTCTTCTAAAACGTTGCTGACATTTTAAAGTCGCCTTTAAATGAAAAGTGTTTTTATTTTTTCCTTGTTGAAATAAACAAGGACAGAAACCGGATCAGAACCGGCACCGGCGGATACAGAACTGGACCCTGCTGAGCCGTGTGTGTGTCAGATATGACTGCATTCAGCTGAACATCTAAAGCTGAGACACTCTGGACCGGTGGGTCCGGACCTCTGGTTCTGGTTCTGACTGACCGGATGTGATCCTGCAGATCCACTTGGACTCAGCCTTGTCCTCCTGCAGGACGCTCAGCTGATTCTCACGGATGAATAAAAGCAGACGGTGAGGTCAACCTGTGGCTGATGTGGTTCTGGTCCGGTTGGTTTTAAGTCCAGAACCCTTCGGGCCGCAGAGGGCAGGACGTCCGCGGCCCGTCGGTGTAACCATCAGGTTTTAAAACTCGGCGCTGTTCACATCAACAGTAAGGCTGAGAGACGTCCAGGCTGGGCGTCCAGCTAGCTCATCCAACTGGACCGGGTCCATCTGGTCCATCCAACTGGACCGGGTCCATCTGGTCCATCCAACTGGACCGGGTCCATCTGGTCCATCCAACTGGACCGGGTCCATCCAACTGGACCGGGTCCATCTGGTCCATCCAACTGGACCGGATCCATCCAACTGGACCGGGTCCATCTGGTCCATCCAACTGGACCGGATCCATCCAACTGGAGCGGCTTCTTCTGGTCCATCCAACTGGACCGGGTCCATCTGGTCCATCCAACTGGACCGGGTCCATCTGGTCCATCCAACTGGACCGGATCCATCCAACTGGACCGGGTCCATCTGGTCCATCCAACTGGACCGGGTCCATCTAACTGGACCGGGTCCATCTGGTCCATCTAACTGGTCTGGGTCCACCTAACTGGACCGGGTCCATCTAACTGGTCCGGGTCCATCTGGTCCATCCGACTGGACCGGATCCATCCAACTGGACCGGGTCCATCTGGTCCATCCAACTGGACCGGATCCATCCAACTGGACCGGGTCCATCTGGTCCATCCAACTGGACCGGATCCATCCAACTGGACCGGCTTCTTCTGGTCCATCCAACTGGACCGGGTCCATCTAACTGGTCTGGGTCCATCTAACTGGACCGGGTCCATCTAACTGGTCCGGGTCCATCTGGTCCATCCAACTGGACCGGGTCCATCTGGTCCATCTAACTGGTCTGGGTCCACCTAACTGGACCGGGTCCATCTAACTGGTCCGGGTCCATCTGGTCCATCTAACTGGTCCGGGTCCATCTGGTCCATCTACTGGACCGGGTCCATCTGGTCCATCCAACTGGACCGGGTCCATCAGGAAGGTGGGAAATTAAGGAATCTATCACGAGAACTTCCACCAATCAGATCTGCAACATGCAGCCCCCAGCAGCAGGTCATCCTGACGACAGCCAATCAGAGAGCAGGAATCACGGCGCTGAACGATGAAATGATTCATCAGGACTAATGGAACAAGTTCAGCTGAGAGGAGATCAGGAAGACAATTAAATGTGACATTTAACAAATGTGAGCGTCTGGAAGGAGGAGAGGAGTCTGCAGGAACAGAACCTCACAGAACCAGCCTGTAAGGATCCATCAGAACCATGTTGGGCCACCAGGAGGGTAAATGCTGGTCTAAGCCGCTGTTAGCTTAGCCGTAGTAAATGCTAAATGCCACTCGCAACATGGCGTTTTGGAGGCAGTTCATGTTTATTCCATACACGTGTTGCGTCCTGCTGCTCAAGATATGAATTCATGACTTTATTATCGTCATTTTAAAGCCCAGAACTCGTCTGTGGATCTGGATGTGTTTAACTGGCAGCCTTTAACTAGGCCGTTTCCAGATGTTTAGAATCATTTCATCAACTGATCATTTCACTGAACTGGTTTTCTACAACTTTTAGAAAATAATAGGAAGAGAGCAGCAGATGTGGAAACTCAGCTGTGATTTCTGTGAAACATGTTGCTAGGCAACAGGACGTATGCTGACTCATCTACATAATGACCTTCATGGATGTCTTCAATGTTGAATTCAGATAAACGATGATAAAAAGTTCATGTCTGAGCTCCATTTCTATCTGCAAATGCTGAACTGGTTCTAAACCAGTTCAGCATGAACTGGTTTAGAACCAGTTCCAGTTGAGGAAGAACCGGGTCCACATGGCTCCAGGCTCAGAGGAAGATCTGATGAAATGATGTTCAGATTGTAATTAGTGCTCTGCTCCTCCAGGCTCCTCCATGTTTGTGTTTAGAAGCAGGACTGGACCTGAGCAGGTTCTGACCCAGTCGATGTCTGAGCTGAAGCTCGGAGTCACGATTTATTCATATTTCATCATCAGCTGCCAGGTGATGTCATCAAACTTTAACCAGGCAGAGGAAGACGATCCCTGCTGTTGCCATGGCAGTTAACGAGGCTGTTAAGATCAGAGCCAATCAGAGCCGAGGAAGGGAACCTCCACCACCCTGCTGCACAACGCAGCGACGGAAGGTTCTGGTTCTGATCCGCTCCAGCGGGCCTGAGGGGTTTCAAAGCGCCGGTGACTCAGACGGACGTTAGTCGCTGTGATCGCAGGTCGGGTCGGTTCTGATGGCGGTCCGGGTCGAGCCAGCGTTCATCTTCATACAAGGTTCATTATATTATTATTTGAAGCAGTTTAATTGAATTATATTCAGAGTTCAATGGTCGGTTTCATGTTTTCTCTGCGGCGGCAGGTTTACTGACTGTTGAAGCGTTTTATTTTCTGCTCTGAAAATATCACAGCGACAGATAATCATGTTTCACTGCATCAAACAGGATTTACTCAACAGATCAACAGAACAATCTGCAGCAAAACCAGCAACCAGAGAACCAAACGCCTCAAAACCAGCGGATCTGGTGAAAACCGTGAAAACCGTGAAAACCGTGAAAACCAGTGGATCGGGTGAAAACCAGCAGATCAGGTGAAAACCGTGAAAACCGTGAAAACCAGCGGATCAGGTGGAAACCAGCTGAAGGCCAGAAGGTTTTTTCTGTTTGCTGATTTATTCTGACCTGAAGCAGCAAACAGCAGGCGGCTCTTCATCCAACACTGTGGCCCCTGAAAGGCCTCAGCAGCTGCAGCTGAAATGTTGATTGATGGCGTTAACGCCGGGCTGCGTGGCCAATCAGAGGGTCTGATGCTGGTCCACATGAATTCCTGCCGTTTTGACTCTGGTTCCATTAAACATCAACCTGGAGACGTTTTGGACTGATGGAGTGTTGGAGTCAGAAACATAGGAGTTGTTATGACATCATCATAAAGCCTCAGGGATGGCAGCTGGTTGGTGATTGGACAGCAGACTGCGGCCCTCCGTGATGTCACTGATGACATGGAGTCTCTATGGTTGATGGGACTCTAAAGATGCAGAGCTGGAGACCTCCTGTCGGTGTGTCCAGCTCTGAGTTATGAGATGATGAAGCTCTGGACTGTGATGGAGCTGCAGCCCCAGAAAACACCAACTGGACACCAACTGGAAACCAACTGGACAGCAACTGGACACCAACTGGACACCAACTGGACAGCAACTGGACAGCAACTGGACACCAACTGGACAGCAACTGGACACCAACAGGACACCAACTGGACACCAACTGGACACCAACTGGACAGCAACTGGACACCAACTGGACAGCAACTGGACAGCAACTGGACAGCAACTGGACACCAACAGGACACCAACTGGACAGCAACTGGACAGCAACTGGACACCAACTGGACAGCAACTGGACACCAACTGGACACCAACTGGACACCAACTGGACACCAACTGGACAGCAACTGGACACCAACTGGACACCAACTGGACAGCAACTGGACAGCAACTGGACACCAACTGGACACCAACTGGACAGCAACTGGACAGAAACTGGACACCAACTGGACACCAACTGGACAGCAACTAGACAGAAACTGGACAGCAACTGGACAGCAACTGGACACCAACAGGACACCAACTGGACACCAACTGGACACCAACTGGACAGCAACTGGAAACCAACTGGACACCAACTGGACACCAACTGGAAACCAACTGGACAGCAACTGGACAGCAACTGGACACCAACTGGACAGAAACTGGACAGAAACTGGACAGCAACTGGACACCAACTGGACACCAACTGGACAGCAACTGGACAGAAACTGGACAGCAACTGGACACCAACAGGACACCAACTGGACACCAACTGGACACCAACTGGACAGCAACTGGACAGCAACTGGACACCAACTGGACACCAACTGGACAGCAACTGGACAGAAACTGGACAGCAACTGGACACCAACTGGACACCAACTGGACACCAACTGGACACCAACTGGACAGCAACTGGACAGAAACTGGACAGCAACTGGACACCAACTGGACACCAACTGGACAGCAACTGGACAGAAACTGGACAGCAACTGGACACCAACTGGACACCAACTGGACACCAACTGGACACCAACTGGACACCAACTGGACACCAACTGGACACCAACTGGACACCAACTGGACAGCAACTGGACACCAACTGGACACCAACTGGACACCAACTGGACAGAAACTGGACAGAAACTGGACAGCAACTGGACACCAACAGGCTCAGTTCTTCACTGCATCCTGGTAAAACGTGTCGACCAATCAGAGAACCCAACAGAAAGGCAGAGGCGGCTTCAGATAGACCCAGAGAAACTGGAATCATTGAAACAGACGAGGCGACAGCAGCTGAGTCTGTGGCCAAAGAGAGAGGAAGTGGACGTACCTGGTACCGGAGGAGCTGCAGGTTCGGTCAGCAGAGCTGAGAACGGCCTCCAGCCTGGACAGACCGAGTTACAGCTGCGGCCCTTTTGACTCTATCGCCCCCTGCTGCCACGACGCCAGCATCTCGGTCTCTGAGCTGAACTTCAGCCTCCAACAGCTTTCTACTCGGGGCTTTTCTAGATTTTCCTGCTAACTTCTGGTCCAGACTGAGGCATGAATCTACTGATAAACTCTTTAATCACACTGGATCTTCAGGGCTGTTTTTGGTGACCTTTATTTGACAGAGTTCACAGGAAAGCAGGTTGTGAGACGTGCAGCAAAAGGTCGGGACTCGAACCTGCGACGGGCCGGGTGCGCAGCGCCCCCTCCAGCCCGTCGGGTGGAGCTGCAGTCGGTGCGGCTGGCTCACAGCCCACATTTATCATTATTTAACATGTAGCACGATGCTGATCGACAGCGCTAAGACCCTCCCCTGGCTCTGATTGGTTGATTTGATGTGAGCGGTGCAGTTCTTCAGCGGGAGGAGGGGAAGGAAATCCATCTTTTTACAGATTAACTGTCATGATAACCTGACAGTTTAGCAAATAATCATTTTTATAGAGATGAGGCGCCGCAGCTTCAGAGTCGTGTAAACGCGATATAAAATATTAGATTCATGAAATATTGAAGAAAGCTCGACCAGCCGTCCATCATGAAGCCGATTTTATTCCCATGTTTTGAAGCTGAAAGCTGAATGTTTGGCTCTTTGGTCCCAGATGTGAGGAGCAGCAGGTTCCTGCTGCAGTCGGACCATCAGAACCTCCCATCATCAGAACCTCGCTCCACTCAGCGGTTCTGCCTGGAAGCTCATCAGACGTTTAGAGACCAGAGCAGAACCTGATCATCCTGGTTTCATTTGCTCCAATCTCGTCTGGACCACCACACGGAGAAAATCTGGACCTCAGATGAAAGCTCAGACCAACTGGACCCACCAGAACCTCTGAAGAGGAGCCATGAGCTGGGTCTGGTTGGTTGGCGTCCAGCCTGTAGAACGGCCTAGTCAAAGCTCAGGTCCGCCAGGACAGCTTCAGGCTCAGAGACTGGACTCACCTGGCCGTCATCCAGCACAGAGGTCAACCCTTCCGGACCCCTGAAGCCAGAGAGCAGGAGGCCGGTTCAGGTCCGACTCACTGATTCTCATTTCTAGCAAATCAGATGAAAACGATTTAAAGCCAAAGACGGAGGCAGAGCTGGAAACGGTCAGACAGGAAAGTCCGTCAGCAAACACCAGCTCAGCTCCGAGCGACAGCCGGAAACGGCAGCATGGAGGAGCATGGAGGCTCTTAAAGAGACGGAGGCCGATTTCACATATGTGATAAGTCATGTTTGATAGAAATGGTATTTTCATGACACCTGAAGGTGACATAATTACTGGACTGAGCTGTAAAACATGATACTGGCCCTTTAAGACAAATGTCCAGTTGACCCGACGCCGTTATGGTTAGGGTTAGGGAGGAAAATCTCTGGCGGTCCGAATCAAACCGAGCTGATCGAACGGCTCGTCTCTCCTGAGTGCAGCAGGAGGAGAGTTGATGCCGGGTGAAGATCTCTGGACCCACTGAGTCATCCAGCACCTCCTCCTCCCCCCTGCAGCCTCTCGCCAAGCCGCAGGCTCCGCCCTCAAGGAGACGCAGGAGGCAGAAGAGGAGCCTGACAAACGGATGTGAGTGAACACGGGCAGAGCAGCAGAACAAATGACACAGATGAGTTTCCTGCACCGACACGCCGTTATCTGATAGATGACTAATAAACACGCAGAGGAGGAGGCGTGAGAGATGGAGTGTGATTAGAAGAGACAGTGGAAGCCGGCTGGGAGAACGAGCCATGCAAATGATGAGCAAAAATAGATGTGCTGCAGAGCTGCTGCCCCCCCACAGCTGCTGTATCTGGCTCCTCTCGCCTCCTGCTGTGCGTCTTTCTCTCTGCTCAACTTCCTCCAGAGCGTCTCAGCAGAGGCATCAGGATCCTCTCAGGCTGCAGACCCACCAGACGCTTTGACCCCCAGATGGCATCGCTAACGTCTCGCTTAGCGGCGCCTCAGCTAAACCTCAGGGGCAACACAGCCCCCTCTGATCCACAGAACCCCCGACCCACCAGGACCGGACCCGTGCCGGCTGTAACGGAGGCCAAGGGCCGGCTCTGTCCTCACAGCGTCCTCATCACAGAGTCAGCGCAGAGCTGTTGCCATGGAAACACCGTCAGCCTCTCACCCCGGGTCGACCGGACCCTTCGGATCCAACCCGGCTTGGTTCAGGCCGTTCCTCTGCAGCGAGTCCAGGGTTCAGGTCGGTCCAGAGTCCAGAGGAGTTCAGGACCTGCTGCAGGTCTGACGCGATGCCATCAGAGGTTCTGCCGGGTCAGCATCTGGACCACAGCCCGAGTTCTGGCTGAACATCTACAGGGCGAGGAGATCAGAACCAGACCGGTGACTCACTGGACCTCCACAGGCTTTTCATAAAACCTGATGGGACCCGGATGGTGGAAATGTTTCTGTGCTGCAGCTTTGGGTCCCACATCCTCTACGTTCCCGCCTGGCATCACCGTCTGAGCCAGACATGGACCAGTACTTTAACTACACCGCTTCAACCAGCAGAGAGCTGAACCCTGACCCCCGATGACCCACCAAAGCTCCGGGCCGGAGGACAGCGAGGTTTTCAGGCGGTTCCATCTGATTTCCCAAAAGTTGTTAAATGGGCTAATGGCATGCAGAGCAGGAAGTTTTACTGCTGATGACTGGAGTTTAGTTTCAACTTGGAGCAAACAGGAGAAGTGCTGATGCAAGAATGTGTTAGCATTGGGCTAACAGGCGTCAATGCTCTGCACCTCACACACATTAGGACTTTGAAATGACTTTCATCTACTAAATCCATTTACTAACATTTTCCCAAACCTTAATCAAAACCTAATTCTTACCATACCTCCAAGTCTGACCTCTGACCCCACACCAGGGGCCCCATCAGCCCGTCAGTCTTCAGGAGGCCTGGCAGGCTGCCAGGCTTCATGTGCCGCTGGCGTCTGAGCGCACGCCGTCGTGGCTTGATCTCTGAAGTTGACCTCGGCACATTTCGCTCATGTTGGCTCACATTTATGGACATTTGCATCAAACCCTGTGAGGATCCATGTTTCTTTGTAAAATTCATCAACCCTCCACCACGTTTGCTCTGCTCACGCAGGTTTCCACCGAAAACCTGTCAGCCTGGCCGAGTTTTTATATTTACAGATGACAGGAAATGTCAAAATATTACTAATTATAAGTTACAGGAAAACATGGGTATATATATAATATGGCAAATTATGTTTCAGGATATATACTGGGATATACATACTGGCATATGCTGCCCCCCTCCTGCCACCCCATAAATATTCTTGTGGATCCGGCCCTGTAGCCACGTTAGCGTTTGGTCACATGGCTCCAGTTTTTAAAATCTCATCAGGTTCACCTGCGCTGTGATTGGTCCTTTATGAAGCTTTGTTACTTGAACTAACCCGTCCCTCAGGAACAAACATTTATCTTCTCCATGTCTGAATCCGTTCTCCTCCTCGACCCCAGATGAATAACTGGAAACAGGAAAATCACTGTAGTTACTGAACTGGAACTTTCCAGGTTTTATTTATTTTAAGTCATAGCAAACAGCGTTTAACTGGAGGTCTGAGACTTGGAGTGAGAAGTGAGATGTCTCTCTTTAACGTCTAAATAAGACCATGAAACTCTTACACAGCCCAGCATAGCGACTGTCTTTCATGAGTGATGAGGCCGATCCAGGAAGTAGACAGGGCCGGAGACAGACGGAGGTTTGGACCTTCAGTTAGTGAAGCGGTCCTGAAACTGGAACCTCAACACTGTTGGTTTCAGCTCAGCAGCTAAAGATGAAAACAGTCCAGCTCATGTTTGCTCCGTTTTCCAGAGATGCAGACGTATTTTTACCCCTGCAGAGCGCTGAGCGTACCTCCAGCCCACGCTGCCAACCCGGCTGCCTCTGCATCAAACACCGTCCCACTCATCCTCTCAGACACCGCGAGTCCACCGTCCTCATGTCCCAGTCAGGACGCTGACAACACGCTGCACAGTGTCCCACAGCAGACGTCCGGCCGGCTCACCCGAGCACACTGTGTGTGTCAGATCATGGTAGTGGTGTGTGTGTGTGTGTGTGTGTGTGGTCAGGGCTAAGTGTGTTTTAGAAGCACTCATGCATGCATGAATCCATGTGTCTTTGTTTTCTGTGCTGAATGCTGCCTTCTTTTCACCATGAATCATTCAGCAGAGCCTGCATCTCCTTCAGGGTTTCCTTCATCAGCAGAGTTTTCTGCAGTGGTAAATATCTCTTCCTCTGCGCCGCAACGTGAAGCACACGTGCATTATGTGATAAACTGATGGAGAGACCAGATCTCAGCTTCAACCACAAAGACTGACTGAACAAGAACCGTTCAAACACGAAGCAGAAACTCCACCAGAAAACCTCAATTAGACACAAATTGACCTATTTGTGACTGTTTCCACCATTTCCACCATTTCCAGTGATTCCAGATTCCAGTGATTCCAGATTCCAGTGATTCCCCCCAAGGGTAAATATCTCATGTTATCTTAATCTACTCCACAGCATGAACCTGAAATGGAAACAATAGAAACATTTGTTTCCACTGTTTCCATCGTTTCCACCAGGGGTGGAAATTCGCACCGCCACTGGCCAAAAGCGGGTAAAAATCTGAAGTGGCGTGTAAATTGGAGCAACGCACCTACCACTGTGGTGGGTTGACAATTTGAACAGAAAGAAGACAAAATCTGCCTTGAGTTTGAACTTGTGTCCAGGGGAGGGCTGACTGTCTGGACTACAGACTGATGCATTTACTGTCCTATCTGTCGGCCCTCCGCTGTCATAATTTAACAACAAAAACAACCCCACGTATGTTAAATAGCGTTTTTATCGACCGTGACAGCCCATTGGCTGACTTTATTGACGGCTTAACCAATGGAATCCCTCGGTTCTCCTTGGCCCGCCCCTCCCCTCTAAGGTTATAAATAACGCCATTTCAGCTAACGGCTAACGGTTAGCTGCTAACGGTTAGCTGCTAACCGGAGTCCGAGTAAAGGGAACGGATACGAGGCGGGGCGGGTCAGAAAAACTACAACAAAAGCTAAAAAGCCCATTCAGAAAATGTGTCAAACTAACAGATATGTTAATTACCACACAAACTTTTCCCGCTGGAGCAGAGAAGGAGGGAGAATGAACTATTCGGGGGATTTATTACCGTCAGAGGAGGACGATGAGAAAGACGTGACCAGGGACAGATTGAGGAAGAGTTCAGATTAGCTGCTGCTGCCCGGTAAGAAGGTAGGAAATGTCCCTGAAGAGGGAGAGTTTCATGCAGCTGTGAGTCCGGGAGGGGGAAGCCAGCACTAAGCTAGCAGGAAGTCAAAAACCCGGGATAACGGGAATGATGGCGGCCCGTGGAATTAATACACGTTCCGAGATATTTTAGTAAGAAGAAGAATTGGGAATTTCAATAGAAAACGCAACGGAAAACAAATAGAACAGTTAGAAAACAGTTATTGATGCCATTAAAAAAAATATATTTTATAAAAATGAGACATCTTTAATAATCTGGGGGAGTTGTAGCCAAAATGTGGAAATGTTCAATTTATAACCCAGTTTTTCTCCAAGAGGTGAGTAGACTGTGTGAGATTATCAACCATTTAGCATAATTAGCTTAGCTACAGACTGTTTGCCTCCATTTCACAGCATTTAATGAATTAAGGAAACAAATTACCAACATATTCATATTCATTTAACTTGTCCCTTTTACCACTTAACAGATGAGTCAGTCAGCAGCAGCTCCAACCCACGTCCCTCCTGATCCGTCCTCTCCTGAGTGAAATTAAAGCTGCAGTAACTTTTATATAAATATTTTTTCCACATATTTGTTAAAACTGTCATTATGTTGTGACAGTTTGGTATGAGAGGTAAACTGTGAAAAATCTGTTTCCTCTGCTTTCTCCCAGTGCTGGAAACAACCAGAGGCAGGAGAGTTTTAGTGCTGTCAATCACAACCTCATGTGGTGCTGCTCATCCTCCCTCCCCTCGCTCTGTGCTATTCTGCAGTTAGCATAGCCTGTTGTAAATGTTCAGTTTAGTTAGCATAGCTACCAATGATGGCAGATAAACGGTTTCCTGTAATGATAAGTTGTTTCTCCACCATTAGCACATTTAGCAGTGAGTGAATGAGGATGATTGACAGCACTAAGACCCTCCTCCTGGTTCTGATTGGTTGTTTTGGTCAGAACGGTGCATCACTTTAACCAGTAATTCAGGAAGCAGATGGAGGAGATTGATTGTTTCCACAGATTATCTGTCTCATAACTGCTACATGGTGACAGCTGTAACAAATATGGAGGAAACATGTTTTTATTAAAGTTACAAACTGCAGCCTGAATAAAATGCAGCTACTAGCATGTTTAGAAGTCTGGATAACTTTATGTGTGTTTTGCTCGTTGCTTTAGACTGTTGCTCGTTGGTGGAGACATTTCAGTATCTAAACTAATAGAAAACATTAAACCACCTACTAGCATCCTGGATGTGGACTGTTGGATGATAAATTCATGAGCAGTAAATATTGAGCTGGTATCAGGATTGAACCAAAGAAAGCAAAGCAGATGCAGCCTTTAAAACTGTGACGCTTTTTATGGGTCAGATAACAGCAGCTGGTCAGGGGCCCAATGTCATCTGATGTCAGGGGCCCAATGTCACCTGATGTCAGGGGCCCAATGTCACCTGATGTCAGGGGCCCAATGTCACCTGATGTCAGGGGCCCAATGTCACCTGATGTCAGGGGCCCAATGTCACCTGATGTCAGGGGCCCAATGTCACCTGATGTCAGGGGCCCAATGTCACCTGATGTCAGGGGCCCAATGTCACCTGATGTCAGGGGCCCAATGTCACCTGATGTCAGGGGCCCAATGTCACCTGATGTCAGGGGCCCAATGTCACCTGATGTCAGGGGCCCAATGTCACCTGATGTCAGGGCCCAATGTCACCTGATGTCAGGGGCCCAATGTCATCTGATGCCAGGGGCCCAATGTCATCTGATGTCAGGGGCCCAATGTCATCTGATGTCAGGGCCAATGTCACCTGATGTCAGGGCCCAATGTCATCTGATGTCAGGGGCCCAATGTCACCTGATGTCAGGGCCCAATGTCATCTGATGTCAGGGGCCCAATGTCACCTGATGTCAGGGGCCCAATGTCATCTGATGTCAGGGGCCCAATGTCACCTGATGTCAGGGGCCCAATGTCACCTGATGTCAGGGGCCCAATGTCACCTGATGTCAGGGGCCCAATGTCACCTGATGTCAGGGGCCCAATGTCACCTGATGTCAGGGGCCCAATGTCACCTGATGTCAGGGCCCAATGTCACCTGATGTCAGGGGCCCAATGTCACCTGATGTCAGGGGCCCAATGTCACCTGATGTCAGGGGCCCAATGTCACCTGATGTCAGGGGCCCAATGTCATCTGATGCAGGGCCCAATGTCATCTGATGTCAGGGGCCCAATGTCATCTGATGTCAGGGGCCCAATGTCACCTGATGTCAGGGGCCCAATGTCATCTATGTCAGGGCCAATGTCACTGATGTCAGGGGCCCAATGTCTTCTGATGTCAGGGGCCCGATGTCATCTGATTTCAGGGGCCAGAGGTCCTCTTATGTCAGGGGCCCAATTTCACCTGATGTCAGGGGCCCAATGTCATCTGATGTCAGGGGCCCAATGTCATCTGATGTCAGGGGCCCAATGTCACCTGATGTCAGGGGCCCAATGTCACTGATGTCAGGGGCCCAATGTCATCTGATGTCAGGGCCCAATGTCATCTGATGTCAGGGGCCCAATGTCATCTGATGTCAGGGCCCAATGTCATCTGATGTCAGGGGCCCAATGTCATCTGATGTCAGGGGCCCAATGTCACCTGATGTCAGGGGCCCAATGTCACCTGATGTCAGGGGCCCAATGTCACCTGATGTCAGGGGCCCAATGGCACCTGGTGTAAGGGGCCGAATGGCATCTGATGCAGGGGCCCAATGTCATCTGATGTCAGGGGCCCAATGTCATCTGATGTCAGGGGCCCAATGTCACCTGATGTCAGGGGCCCAATGTCATCTGATGTCAGGGGCCCAATGTCACCTGATGTCAGGGGCCCAATGTCATCTGATGTCAGGGGCCCAATGTCATCTGATGTCAGGGGCCCAATGTCACCTGATGTCAGGGGCCCAATGTCACCTGATGTCAGGGGCCCAATGTCACCTGATGTCAGGGGCCCAATGTCACCTGATGTCAGGGGCCCAATGTCACCTGATGTCAGGGGCCCAATGTCACCTGATGTCAGGGGCCCAATGTCACCTGATGTCAGGGGCCCAATGTCACCTGATGTCAGGGGCCCAATGTCACCTGATGTCAGGGGCCCAATGTCACCTGATGTCAGGGGCCCAATGTCATCTGATGTCAGGGCCCAATGTCACCTGATGTCAGGGGCCCAATGTCACCTGATGTCAGGGGCCCAATGTCATCTGATGTCAGGGGCCCAATGTCATCTGATGTCAGGGGCCCAATGTCACCTGATGTCAGGGGCCCAATGTCATCTGATGTCAGGGGCCCAATGTCACCTGATGTCAGGGGCCCAATGTCACCTGATGTCAGGGGCCCAATGTCACCTGATGTCAGGGGCCCAATGTCATCTGATGTCAGGGGCCCAATGTCATCTGATGTCAGGGGCCCAATGTCATCTGATGTCAGGGGCCCAATGTCACCTGATGTCAGGGGCCCAATGTCATCTGATGGCAGGGGCCCAATGTCACCTGATGTCAGGGGCCCAATGTCATCTGATGTCAGGGGCCCAATGTCATCTGATGTCAGGGGCCCAATGTCACCTGATGTCAGGGGCCCAATGTCACCTGATGTCAGGGGCCCAATGTCATCTGATGTCAGGGGCCCAATGTCATCTGATGTCAG
>NC_088842.1:32986507-33072587 GCF_904066995.2 Poecilia reticulata
AAAGCCAAAAGACTTGTTCGGCCTTCTCATTCTGGTCCCTAGTCTTTTTTTCCCAGTGAAGGAGATCCCACTCAGAACCATCTTGCTTCAGTTGTGCGTTTGAGCTTAAGTAGGTTGGTGTTTTGTGACTTGTGCAGGTGTGGTGATTTACCAGAATTTTTATTTGTGTTCTTTTTTCTGCGGGGTTCCATGTTCTTCTGTTTTAGTTTTCTGTTGAGTTCTTTCCCCTTAGCATCTCTGTGTTTACTTTGTGCTGAAAAGAGCAGATAAAAAATAATGATCTGGATGAGCATTTATTTGTTGTAGGTAGGTTCCTTAAACTGTGAAGTCCAATACACTCCTTTATGGGGTCAAGCAACTAATAGATGAATAGTTTATTCTCTTAATGATTAAACCCAGATTTACAGTTTAGACTTGTAGTTTTCAGTGATACATATGTATGTGTGATATGCTAAGTGCTACTACAAGAGACACTGAGTTGAGTTATGAACTAAAATAAGACTAAAGCAGTGAGTAAAAAGTTGACCAGGTTCTGCAAGATCAAGGAGGAGAGCACAGAGAGAGCCAAGCAAACCTGGTAACTAATAAGAGAAATTCCACCAAATGTATCTTAACTGTTGCCGTGACAAACAAGTTAAGGTCTGATTACACTGTGCATCATTTTATAGCAATCAAATAAGGTGACATGTTAGTAGACCAATTATAATGGCTAACCTTGTGATAATGATGCAGACGTGCCTGGAGGTTCCTCCACAGGTTGCTTAGTTAACAGTCCTGCAGAATCAAAGTCATAAAATATAAAATACTTCATTACAAACATATAAATAGCAAAAGATGAGTAGAAGTAATTGACAGGTTGATGGACAGAAAAACAATTTCTACTTAGACACTGGTATATTCTTAAACCACAAACTCATTGATTTACCTGACAAAATATACCATATAGTACTCGTTTAGCTACTGTATTGTGACAAAATAATTTCCATTCCGTGTTTAGCTACAAAATATTAAAGTATGTTTTTAATCATGCAAGGCACTTTGTATCACCGTGTTGCTGAAAAGTGCTATATTCATAAATTTAACTTGACATATGTAAAACCTGCAATAGACTGGCAGCTTGCCCAGGGTGTACCCTGCCTCCTGCCTGTTGACAGCTAGAGATATGCTCCAACAGACCCTCACAATCCCACAAGGGACAAGGGTATACAAAATGGATGGATATATGTAAAACACTGTGCTTACCAGTCTGTGAATCTGTGAAATTTCCTTCATCAACCTCATGGTCAGGATCAACCTCTCCATCATCGGCCTCACTCTCAGCATCTGAATCAGTCAACTCTAGGTTGTCTAAAATAAATTGCATTGCCTTATTGAATTAGGTTAAAGTGCTATAGATTGCCAACACAATGTCCAAGAATTTCTACATTTCCTGAAGTTTAAACGTATTTACCTTCGATTTCAATCTCATCAAGCGTCTTGCCTTGAAGGCTTCTAAGAGATCCTTTCTCCATGGCAAGCAGCAGTTTTGATATCTTGGCCAGTTGGGTAGTAGCCTCAGGAAGTCTGTAATATTCACGATGAACGCGAATATCATGGCCTAGAAAATTAGCAACTTGGTCCAACTCATGATTCTTGAGGTTTAAGATCTGAGACAAAGTTGCAACATGTTTGCGCAATTGTGTTGATCTGAGAAGCTCAGGGTTTTCAGCCCCACATTCATTGGCATAAACCCTCAAACAGTCCTGTCCTCTGTAGGGAGTCAGACAATGAGGTCTGGCAAACAGGAACAGGTTATCTGCCAGAACTCCACAGTCTTCTCTCTTTTCTATAAGACGTGTTATGGCATTCACCATATCTGGTGAAAGTAGCACTGCAACCTTGCGGCCTTTTTTACCCCTTATTTCAACACGACTGAAGTGTTGACAAAGGTTAAGTTCAAATTCTGTCAGTCCAAATGCGACATCCTTATGCAGGGGACTTGTGTCTCTCTCCAGAAAGCCATTCATTGTCATCTTTGAAATTTCTCCCCTCTTCTCCTGTTAAAAAGTATTACATTTGCCATGGTGGCTTTACACAGTTCACTGTATACCTTTGGTGAACTATGGTCTTCCAAGTCCTTCAATGCTTGTTCTGTAGTCTTTTCCAGATGTCTGTGAAGACGCTGAACATCTTCTGTAAAAGGAAGAGTGGAAGGCTTGTTGAAGTGCCGCTCGTTCAATGTAGTTAAAGCGGTATGAGAGATGAGTTCAGACCACTTTGTAGAATAGAGTGTTTTGAAACTCTGCGTTGACTTTATCAGCATGCTGTCTTGTGCCATGAGTGCTCTGCAATGTAAAATATCACTGACTTTCTGCAGTGAGTGACCTAACTTTAGAGCAAGGCTTGGAGTACGGTAGTGGTGCTTTTCTTCATCATATCCAGATACTTTCTTGACTGCTTTGATGACCACATCAAAATTTGCAGGTCTCACAGCATCCTCAAGAGTATGTATTGAGAATTCCTTGCGAAGTGTAAGCAGAAGTCTTCCAGATTCTCGGAGTCTCTGGCGAATGTAGTCATATTTGGTGGGATCCTGTCCATATTTGTTAAAGAATGATTGGGCCAGCTGTAGTATACAGAAGTCACTTCGCACAGTAGAAGTGATCTCATCATCTTTCATAACAGCCAACATGTTCCAAACCCCTGGTGATATCTGCTGACACTGAGCGGACTCATTCATAGAGGCCAAAGACAAAACTTTTTTTCTTCCAATCGCTGAAGCAGCTTCTATTGGTTTTGAAGAACATTTGCGAACATGTCGCCACAGATCTCGTCGGAGATATAATCCCTGGCAGTATATGCAGTGAATGTAGTCTTTTTCATTGTACTTTTTCTTTGATGTGCGTCTTGGTTTCAGTGATCCAAATCCACTCTTCAAGACCTCCGAGTTATGACTATGGTTTCCCTTGTTGCGAAGCTTCATAAGCATTTTTATACGTTGTTTGGACTTCTTGGGAAGACTCAAAACTTGAGCAACGTCTGCATGTGTTTTCTCGTGAGTTTTTAAGTGACGTGTAAACTTTGTCTGTAGCTTTCCACAAATGTAGCAGTAAGTTTTATTTCTGAGCAAGGATGATGTGTTTGAGACGTTTTCAGCCCTACCATCAGCACCATCATTACCAATTATGTCTTCAGCATCAGTGTTTGAAGTAACTCTTGATACTTCAAGCTGACTTGAGCTGATCACATCTTTAGATAATGATTCTGCAGCTACATAAATGGACTCTCTTTCTTCCTCTACAAAACTTTCTTGGTCGTCACTTTCCTTTTTGGAAATATATTTGCTGGTGGAGACCTCACAATTCTGTAGTTGTTTGTGACTGATTTTTAAAAGCTCTGATCTGTCATCCCAAGAGAGGTCTGAATCATCTACAGAATCAGGAACATACTCCTCTTCTGATGATGTCACTTCATTTGAACTTTGTTCAGTACAGACCTGTTAATGATTAAACACACACACACACAAATATATTTATATTGTATACATTGAAAGCATTCCAGAAATAATATTTCTACTAAAACCTTACCAACTGAAGTTCAGTGATGTTAATTTGTTTAACATAACACTTTTTGTGCCAGGACTGGTTGCAAACTAGACAAAGAAAAATGAGAATTGACAGCGGGAGGTAGAATGATAAGTATTTTAAAAGTGGTGCTGCAGCATGACTCAATTTCAAAATACAGCACAGCTACACATGAAATAATTTTTTAGAAGTGTTCCTGTGGGATCATATACAAAAGATGAACCCAATTCCCATTCTCAAAAAATTACCTTTGCATCTCACACCACTCCATTTCAGAGGTGCAAAAGGTCCTTCACATGACACACATTTTTCTAAACTTGGCATTTCGTCAGGGATGAGATCGTGATCACAGTCCTGTTAACCAAAAAAGTGTAATCATAAGACAAGAATTTGATCTTGTCACTTGTGTAGTGTAGAGTATCAAAACCAATTAACTGTTATAATTAATTGGTTTTGAATTGTAATAATTATATGTTTGAACAGCACTTAATATTCTCATGGCTATTTTAGAAAATAAAAAGGTTATTGGAGATAAAACTTACCTCAGGTGAGTTGCCTGAAAATAATTTGAATGCATCCAAATCAGCAGCCTGACAAGACATCCCTATGGAGAGCTAAAGTGAAGAGGTGAACACTGAATGAGTGTTTCTAAATAAATACAAATAAACAATGTCCACCTAATGTAAGAAACTGTCCAGTCGAGTATAACAAAACCTTTGTGTATGTGCTTCTAAATGCTACTTTCATTTCTTTCTACCTGTAATTTCAAAAGTCAGTTCTCCAAATTTCTGCTTTTTGCATGTTAAGGTTACATTGAAACTGTTACCGACTACTGCTGAATATCAATCTCATGACTTTGCTTTGAAAAAAAAAAGGTAATTCAAGACTAAAATTACCTCTGGTGAGATGTTTGAAAGGGATCTGCATTCGTCCACGTCACCAGCCTGACATGTTTCATCTTTGGAAATCTGAAATGTAAAGAACACTAACTGAATAAGAGTTTGTTCCGATTGAAGAAAACAGTAAACCTTATTCTTGCACCTTACATTTTGAGTATTACACAGGACCTGTGTGTATGTGCGCATCTAAATGTAACTTTCATTCTTTTGGACTTGCAAATTCAGGCCTCAGTCCTCCCTTTTTATGCAACTTGCATATCAAAGATTAGACAAGACCTGTGTGTGTTTGAACAGTACTTAATAGCATTTCAAAGATTTTATAGTAGAAAAGAAGTTGATTGTTGGAGACCGAATTCACCTCCGGTGAGATGTTTGAACGGGATCTGCATGCATCCACGTCACCAGCCTGACATGGTTCATCTTTGGAAATTTGAAAGGTAAAGAACACTCACTAAATGCGAGTTTGTTCCCAATGTAGAAAACAGAACTCCTTATTTCTGCACCTGACAGGTTGAGTATTACAGTACACAAGACCTGTGTGTTTGAATAGTACTTAACAGCATTACAAAGACTTTATATTAGAAAATAAGTTGGTTGTTGGAGACCAAAATTACCTCTGGAGGGTTGGTTGGACAGGATGCCCAACCATCCACGTCACCAGCCTGACATGGTTCATCTTTGGAAATCTGACATGTAAAGAACACTCACTGAATGCAAGTTTGGTCCCAATGTAGAAAACAGTCCTCCTTATTCCTGCACCTTACATGTTGATTATTACAGTACACAAGATCTGTGTGTTTGACTACTACTATAATTCTCAACACTATGTGAGAAAATAGATTTTGAGATTCAAATGACCTCTAGTGAGTTGCTTGAACAAGATCTGCATTCGTCCACATCACCAGCCTGACATGGTTCATCTTTGGAAATCTGAAATGTAAAGAACACTCACTGAATATGAGTTTGTTCCCAATGTAGAAAACAGTCCTCCCTATCCATGTACCTTACATCTTCAGTATTACACAGGACTTCTGTGTATGTGCACTCCTAAAAGTAACTTTCATTCTTTTGTACTTGTAAATTCAGGCCCCAGGCCTCCTTATTCCTGCACCTTACATTTTGAGTATTACACAGGACCTATGTGTATGTGCGCTTCTAAATGTAACTTTCATTCTTTTGTACTTGTAAATTCAGACCTCAGTTCTCCCTTTTTATGCAACTTACTTATCAAATACTAGACAAGACCTGTGTGTGTTTGAAAAGTACTTAATGGCATTTCAAAGACTTTATATTAGAAAATAAGTTGGTTGTTGGAGACCAAAATTACCTCTGGAGGGTTGGTTGGACAGGATGCCCAACAATCCACGTCACCAGCCTGACATGGTTCATCTTTGGAAATCTGACATGTAAAGAACACTCACTGAATGCAAGTTTGGTCCCAATGTAGAAAACAGTCCTCCTTATTCCTGCACCTTACATGTTGATTATTACAGTACACAAGATCTGTGTGTTTGAATAGTACTATAATTCTCAAGACTATGTGAGAAAATAGATTTTGAGATTCAAATGACCTCTAGTGAGTTGCTTGAACAAGATCTGCATTCGTCCACATCACCAGCCTGACATGGTTCATCTTTGGAAATCTGAAATGTAAAGAACAATCACTGAATATGAGTTTGTTCCCAATGTAGAAAACAGTCCTCCCTATCCATGTACCTTTCATCTTCAGTATTACACAGGACTTCTGTGTATGTGCACTCCTAAAAGTAACTTTCATTCTTTTGTACTTGTAAATTCAGGCCCCAGGCCTCCTTATTCCTGCACCTTACATTTTGAGTATTACACAGGACCTATGTGTATGTGCGCTTCTAAATGTAACTTTCATTCTTTTGTACTTGTAAATTCAGACCTCAGTTCTCCCTTTTTATGCAACTTACTTATCAAATACTAGACAAGACCTGTGTGTGTTTGAAAAGTACTTAATGGCATTTCAAAGACTTTATATTAGAAAATAAGTTTATTGTTGGAGATCAAAATTACCTCTGGTGAGATTTTTGAACGGGATCTGCATGCATCCATATCCCCAGCCTGACATGGTTCATCTTTGGAAATCTGAAAGGTAAAGAACACTCAATAAATGCCAGTTTGTTCCCAATGTAGAAAACAGACCTCCTTATTCCTGCACCTTACAGGTTGAGTATTACAGTACACAAGACCTGTGTGTTTGAATAGTACTTAACAGCATTTCAAAGACTTTATAATAGAAAATAAGTTGGTTGTTGGAGACCAAAATTACCTCTGGAGGGTTGGTTGGACAGGGTGCCCATCCATCCATGTCACCAGCCTGACATGGTTCATCTTTGGAAATCTGAAATGTAAAGAACACTCACTGAATGCAAGTTTATTCCCAAAGTAGAAAACAATCCTCCTTATTCCTGCACCTTACATGTTGAGTATTACAGTACACAAGATATGTGTGTTTGAATAGTACTATAATTCTCAAGACTCTATATGAGAAAATAGATTTTGAGATTCAAATGACCTCTAGTGAGTTGCTTGAACAAGATCTGCATTCGTCCACATCACCAGGCTGACATGGTTCATCTTTGGAAATCTGAAATGTAAAGAACACTAACTGAATAAGAGTTTGTTCCGATTGAAGAAAACAGTCCTCCCTATCCATGTACCTTACATTTTGAGTATTACACAGGACCCGTGTGTATGTGCACTTCGAAATGTAACCTTCATTTTTCTGTACTTGTAATTTCAAAACTCAGTCCTCCTTATTCCAGAACCTTACATTTTGAGTATTACACGGGACCTATGTGTATGTGCGCTTCTAAATGCAACTTTCATTCTTTTGTACTTGCAAATTCAGACCTCAGTCCTCCCTTTTTAATGCTGTTGACATATCAAGTATTACACAAGACCTGTGAGTTTTAACAGTACTTAATATCATTTCAAAGACCTTATATTAGAAAAGAAATTGGTTGTCGGAGACCAAAATTACCTCTGGAAGGTTGGTTGAATAGGATCTGCATTCGTCCACGTCACCAGCCTGACATTGTTCATTTTTGGAAATCTGAAATATAAAGGACACTCACTGAATAAGAGTTTGTTCCTAATGTAGAAAACAGTCCTCCCTATTCATCCACCTTACATTTTGAGTATTACACAGGACCCGTGTGTATGTGCACTTCGAAATGTAACTTTCATTCTTCTGTACTTTCAAAACTCAGTCCTCCTTATTCCAGAACCTTACATTTTGAGTATTACACAGGACCTATGTGTATGTGCGCTTCTAAATGCAACTTTCATTCTTTTGTACTTGCAAATTCAGACCTCAGTCCTCCCTTTTTAATGCTGTTGACATATCAAGTATTACACAAGACCTGTGTGTTTTAACAGTACTTAATATAATTTCAAAGACCTTATATTAGAAAAGAAATTGGTTGTCGGAGACCAAAATTACCTCTGAAAGGTTGGTTGAATAGGATCTGCATTCGTCCACGTCACCAGCCTGACATTGTTCATTTTTGGAAATCTGAAATATAAAGGACACTCACTGAATAAGAGTTTGTTCCTAATGTAGAAAACAGTCCTCCCTATTCATTCACCTTACATTTTGAGTATTACACAGGACCCGTGTGTATGTGCACTTCGAAATGTAACTTTCATTCTTCTGTACTTTCAAAACTCAGTCCTCCTTATTCCAGAACCTTACATTTTGAGTATTACACAGGACCTATGTGTATGTGCGCTTCTAAATGCAACTTTCATTCTCTTGTACTTGCAAATTCAGACCTCAGTCCTCCCTTTTTAATGCTGTTGACATATCAAGTATTACACAAGACCTGTGTGTTTTAACAGTACTTAATATCATTTCAAATACTTTAAATTAGAAGATAAGTTGGTTGTTGGAGACCAAAATTACCTCTGGAGGGTTGGTTGGACAGGATGCCCATCCATCCACGTCACCAGCCTGACATGGTTCATCTTTGGAAATCTGAAATGTAAAGAACACTCACTGAATGCAAGTTTGTTCCCAAAGTAGAAAACAGTCCTCCTTATTCCTGCACCTTACATGTTGAGTATTACAGTACACAAGATCTGTGTGTTTGAATAGTACTATAATTCTCAAGACTCTATATGAGAAAATAGATTTTGAGATTCAAATGACCTCTAGTGAGTTGCTTGAACAAGATCTGCATTCGTCCACATCATCAGGCTGACATGTGTCGAGAAAAGTCGAGCTCATCCCACTTCCCCATGCTGGAGATTTTAGTTTAATAGTAATAATAAATAAAATTACCTTAAAATTAATGACATAGGTGACATCAAGACCCAACAATAGAGTCAGACTGTAATAAAATGAATCTGGTTGTGTGTGTTGTTATTGTGTCCTGCAAACTTTGCTTTAATTCTACTTTTTTCTATTTAATCATAAAAAATCATAGTCAGGCAGAAAGAAAGTCATGAAACAGGAAGAGCTCATTTCCTTAATAAAGGGGAAGTTTCTTTCTTGCATCAGGCTAAAAATAGTTCAGACCATTCCTTATTTTAAAGCATTAAAGGTTTTTAAAGAATAAAATCTAAACATTTTGAGAGATTGGATAAAACCCACAGTAAAATACTTAAAATAATGACTTATAATTATGCCAATAATTAATATTGGTTTAACCAGTGGTTGATGTTGATTTGATTATAAGAATATTTACACTTACTCTTACACTTGTGGAAGTACTTAAAGGTGAAACAAGTAACTGTAATTTGGTATCAGATAATTACAATAATGGATTATTCTTGGTTTCTTTTCAGAAGTGTCTGTAATAACTCACATTATGATTATAATAAGAGTAACTAATAAGTTATGGTTATTATAACATTATAAATGAATGTTGAATCAGATAAACTAAAAGGTTATAAATGTGATTTTGACATTGAACTTGAAAAGGTGTAAAATGTTGTAACTGTAATTAAAGGTCACTGATGTTGTGTAGGAGGTAGATGGTAGGTGGAAGGACAGGGGAAAAGGGGAACTGATAGGATAGCGGAGGTGACTCAGGCCTTATTGCTAAACTTCAACTGGCCTAAGAAAAGGTTGGGCAGGAAACAGAGGTAGGAGGAACTATTGAGCAACTTGGGGACATTAGAACAGAGATCCGGTCATAAGGTCTCCAGGGTGATGGAGATGAGATCATCTGTCCAAGCAGTCAGCCAATGAGACAGGCACAGCAACAAAGCTAGCCAATGTAAATGCACCAAAAGGTGGATAAACCCTTTATAAGGTGGGTGCAACAGAGGAATCTTTGGTTGGATCCTTCAGGCAGCTTCGAGCCAAGACGGAGATGGACAAAGAACTCTGCAGCTGAAGAAGAGCCGGGGCCACAGAACCGAAGACTGTTCTGCACATGGGGACCAACCCGTTAGCCCCGCAACATGTGGCTTCAAATCGCACTTCTCTCAACAGCTGGGTTCACACCCCAAAGACAAAGACCAAGGCAAAGATGAAGATAAAGAACAAAGGCAAAGAGGAAGAACTGGTGTGTTCCTTCCGTGGGACCAGAAAGATCGTGAGACGAGGAGAAGGGAGCTACAGAGCTGCAAGACAAGAAGCTGAGGACCGCTACGCGCATGAGGAAGTCACCCTGATGCCCGAGACCTGCCGCTCTAAGTCAGTACTCTTCCTGTACTGGGAACCTCCTGCTGCTGCAACACCTTCTTCATCATCAGGCCAGTTCTGGGGTTCAAAATGCCAAACTCTGTCCGTCTCTCTCAAAGTTTCCCTTTTTTAGTTCTCAGTGTCAGCATTAGGGAAAGATAGGCTAGATTATTGATTTTACTTATTTGATTATTTCTGCTACTGAATTAAGCTGTACTGACCCTTGCAAAATTGCCTTACTAATAAAATAATTAGCATTTAAGAAAATCTAAAAGATGTTGTGGACATTCAATTAATGAGTCACCTTAAAGTTCTTTGATGGTTGTGAAATAGCTATGAAGTTTGATTCTGGGAGGAAAAAGTAGGAATGTTTTATAGGTTGCTTTTAGCCAAAACTAAAATAATGACCTTGGGACTTAAATCTAAGTCACTAAATTTAATCTAGCCGTTAACAAGTGCCGTTATTTTAGGAAGGGAGCTACCGTTAACAGGAGTGGTTGTAGGGGTTATGTCGCTGTGAGTGCTACTCAGCGGATTGCTCCTCAACTGTAAAAGGTCATAACTTTTGGATCGAAGGTAGTCAGAGCTAGACGAGTCCTTTCCGACCCCAGTTTAAACAGATTATTCTCCACAAACTATCGCTAGGGTAAGACCCGAGTTTCTGGGGATTTTCCGGACCTGTTAGACAGAGAACTGGGCCGTAGTGAGTCCAAAGAGTTGTGAGGAGTGGGCGGGACTTACTATTGGGTAGTAACAGACATGGCGTCCCTGGGTGGGCCCGACCCTAATGAGTAGGAGGGCCTTACTTTGACCAAGTCAGTAAAAACAGACGAGAGGGTCTGAATAGCTCACTTGGGAGACCAGCTCTTAGGAAATAGAGTTGGGAGCGACTGATGAGGCTTATCAGCCGCGACCCTTGCAGTAACTGTACAGCGTGCAGGCGAGGGAAAAGCTTCCGCTTAAGATGAACAGCTGCATCAAGAAGGGAAGCCAGTAGCCAACCTAGCCTAGACCCATCCCTACTCTAAGGTACCATGAGAGGCTTTGGGGGATAGGCGACTCGGAGACAAAGAGACCGAGGAGTATGACGCAAGGTCGTACGTCCAGAAGATGTAAGTAATTTCACAAGGAAGTGGTGAAATGCATCTGGAGCTCAAGGTTGAGCATCTGAGAGCACACGCATGAGGGAGCTCATTGGCGTGGAAATGATGAAGTGGACTGCTATGTCCAGCAGAGGAAATTGTCTTTGTCGGAGCCGAGAAGTGGGACAATACTCCCAGAGGACGGGAGGTCCCAGAAGAGTACGTGGATGAGGTCGTGCGGAGCGTGCATGAAGCCCTTGGACATGTAGGCGTACGGCCCACCCGTAAGGAGCTGGATGAGCATGAGCTTTGGATCCCAGTGAAACAAGTCCAACGCGTGCTACGGGGCTGTGAGGTATGTGGACAATACAACGCAGGCCGCCGAGGGCAGCGGTTGGAAGGGTTGTTCATCAAGAGCACATTACCCGGGGGTTCAATCTGCATGGATGTAGCAGGCCCCATGGATAACAGAAAAGAGAGGTGAGGAGTACCTCTTGGTGCTGATGGACATGGTGTAACAGTGACAGCTGAAAAAGAGCAGGTCTTCCCCTGCAGAGGAACTCCGTTCACGTCACGGAGAGCCGGAAGGCGAAGGCACTTCTCCTTTTTGCCCAGAGAGGGAAAGGGGAAGTTGCAGTTTACAGTGTCATTGAAAACAGGACAGAAAGTTTGGATTAAAGATCAAGATCGGCCTGTAGTCACGGTGATCAAGTTGAAATTCAATGGAATGGATTTTGTGAAGCAAGTACTGCAATGTAAAAAAGTATTACTTATGAAGAAAGGGGTCCACGAGGTCAGTGTTCAAGCCAGTTCTTAGCTAAAGCGAACCAGAACATTGCAAGAATCAAGCATCATGCCATCCTGTGTTAGACTGGCTACTATTACAGGATGATTGCCATTCAAAGAACAACTTCAAGGCTTAGGACTAGGAGGGCCCTGAAGAAATTGGATTATGCTAAAGAAGAACTCCTGTCACAAAAGGATGGATTAAACAGGAAAAGGGACTGTAGTCGTGAGGAAGGAGTGGCGTCATAGACAACCACCAAGATCAATCCTGCAACAAAGTGTTGAAATCACACCCAACACCTGGAAGCAACCTGTGGACTTCACAGAGTCCTGCCTGACAGAGTCCTGTTGCCTCCGACAACTCCAGTAACCCTTTAACGACCCCAGCGATGGAAAAGGATTATGATTATGGATAAAGCGTCATGCTGCTTATGCTTTTTGTTTTGCTCTACTGAACATCCAGAGTTTTTTTTATTTTTTATTTGAGGCTTTTTGCCCATCAACCTGTCCCTAAGGAATCTTCCACATCCTGAAGAACCAACGCTTCATTCAGCTGAGGATTTTTTGTCACTGTTAAAGGATCAGAGCGACCTGGGTTCTCTTCAACATTCGTCACTTCCTGAGAGACATCAAAACTCCAAGGAGGGGGTGTCAAAGAGCAGTGGAGTTTGAAGACTGCTGAGCCCTTGGTGACAACTGAGAATCTGCATCTTCACATCCCAGGCTGCTGAGGCCTTGGTGACGATGGAGGATCTGCATCTTCACATCCCAGACTGCCATCTTCTCTTTCCAGGGGATGAGGACGCAGACCTGCAAGAGGGTGTTGGGTTCCCAGCATGTGAAAGGTCTGACCTCGCGGAGGGGGTGTCGAGAAAAGTCGAGCTCATCCCACTTCCCCATGCTGGAGATTTTAGTTTAATAGTAATAATAAATAAAATTACCTTAAAATTAATGACATAGGTGACATCAAGACCCAACAATAGAGTCAGACTGTAATAAAATGAATCTGGTTGTGTGTGTTGTTATTGTGTCCTGCAAACTTTGCTTTAATTCTACTTTTTTCTATTTAATCATAAAAAATCATAGTCAGGCAGAAAGAGAGTCATGAAACAGGAAGAGCTCATTTCCTTAATAAAGGGGAAGTTTCTTTCTTGCATCAGGCTAAAAATAGTTCAGACCATTCCTTATTTTAAAGCATTAAAGGTTTTTAAAGAATAAAATCTAAACATTTTGAGAGATTGGATAAAACCCACAGTAAAATACTTAAAATAATGACTTATAATTATGCCAATAATTAATATTGGTTTAACCAGTGGTTGATGTTGATTTGATTATAAGAATATTTACACTTACTCTTACACTTGTGGAAGTACTTAAAGGTGAAACAAGTAACTGTAATTTGGTATCAGATAATTACAATAATGGATTATTATTGGGTTCTTTTCAGAAATGTCTGTAATAACTCACCTTATGATTATAATAAGAGTAACTAATAAGTTATGGTTATTATAACATTATAAATGAATGTTGAATCAGATAAACTAAAAGGTTATAAATGTGATTTTGACATTGAACTTGAAAAGGTGTAAAATGTTGTAACTGTAATTAAAGGTCACTGATGTTGTGTAGGAGGTAGATGGTAGGTGGAAGGACAGGGCAAAAATAGGAACTGATAGGAGAACGGAGAAGATAAAGCCTTATTGCTAAACTTCAACTTGCCTAAGAAAAGGTTGGGCAGGAAACAGAGGTAGGAGGAACTATTGAGCAACTTGGGGACATTAGAACAGAGATCCGGTCATAAGGTCTCCAGGGTGATGGAGATGAGATCATCTGTCCAAGCAGTCAGCCAATGAGACAGGCACAGCAACAAAGCTAGCCAATGTAAACGCACCAAAAGGTGGATAAACCCTTTATAAGGTGGGTGCAACAGAGGAAACTTTGGTTGGATCCTTCAGGCAGCTTCGAGCCAAGACGGAGATGGACAAAGAACTCTGCAGCTGAAGAAGAGCCGGGGCCACAGAACCGAAGACTGTTCTGCACATGGGGACCAACCCGTTAGCCCCGCAACATGTGGCTTCAAATCGCACTTCTCTCAACAGCTGGGTTTAGACCCCCAAAGACAAAGACCAAGGCAAAGATGAAGATAAAGAACAAAGGCAAAGAGGAAGAACTGGTGTGTTCCTTCCGTGGGACCAGACAGATCGTGAGACGAGGAGAAGGGAGCTACAGAGCTGCAAGACAAGAAGCTGAGGACCGCTACGCGCATGAGGAAGTCACCCTGATGCCCGAGACCTGCCGCTCTAAGTCAGTACTCTTCCTGTACTGGGAACCTCCTGCTGCTGCAACACCTTCTTCATCATCAGGCCAGTTCTGGGGTTCAAAATGCCAAACTCTGTCCGTCTCTCTCAAAGTTTCCCTTTTTAGTTCTCAGTGTCAGCATTAGGGAAAGATAGGCTAGATTATTGATTTTACTTATTTGATTATTTCTGCTACTGAATTAAGCTGTACTGACCCTTGCAAAATTGCCTTACTAATAAAATAATTAGCATTTAAGAAAATCTAAAAGATGTTGTGGACATTCAATTAATGAGTCACCTTAAAGTTCTTTGATGGTTGTGAAATAGCTATGAAGTTTGATTCTGGGAGGAAAAAGTAGGAATGTTTTATAGGTTGCTTTTAGCCAAAACTAAAATAATGACCTTGGGACTTAAATCTAAGTCACTAAATTTAATCTAGCCGTTAACAAGTGCCGTTATTTTAGGAAGGGAGCTACCGTTAACAGGAGTGGTTGTAGGGGTTATGTCGCTGTGAGTGCTACTCAGCGGATTGCTCCTCAACTGTAAAAGGTCATAACTTTTGGATCGAAGGTAGTCAGAGCTAGACGAGTCCTTTCCGACCCCAGTTTAAACAGATTATTCTCCACAAACTATCGCTAGGGTAAGACCCGAGTTTCTGGGGATTTTCCGGACCTGTTAGACAGAGAACTGGGCCGTAGTGAGTCCAAAGAGTTGTGAGGAGTGGGCGGGACTTACTATTGGGTAGTAACAGACACATGGTTCATCTTTGGAAATCTGAAATGTGAGGACTACTCAATGAATATGAATTTGTTCCCAATGTAAAAAAACAGTCCTCCCTATTCATGTACCTTACATTTTTAGTATTACACAGGACCCGTGTGTATGTGCACTTTGAAATGTAACTTTCATTCTTCTGTACTTGCAATTTCAAACCCAGTCCTCCTTATTCTGGAACCTTACATTTTGAGTATTACACAGGACCTATGTGTATGTGCGCTTGTAAATGCAACTTTCATTCTTTTGTACTTGCAAATTCAGACCTCAGTCCTCCCTTTTTAATGCTGTTGACATATCAAGTATTACACAAGACCTGTGTGTTTTAACAGTACTTAATATCATTTCAAATACTTTAAATTAGAAGATAAGTTGGTTGTTGGAGACCAAAATTACCTCTGGATGGTTGGTTGGACAGGATGCCCATCCATCCACATCACCAGCCTGACATGGTTCATCTTTGGAAATCTGAAATGTAAAGAACACTCACTGAATGCAAGTTTGTTCCCAAAGTAGAAAACAGTCCTCCTTATTCCTGCACCTTACATGTTGAGTATTACAGTACACAAGATCTGTGTGTTTGAATAGTACTATAATTCTCAAGACTCTATATGAGAAAATAGATTTTGAGATTCAAATGACCTCTAGTGAGTTGCTTGAACAAGATCTGCATTCGTCCACATCACCAGCCTGACATGGTTCATCTTTGGAAATCTGAAATGTGAAGAACACTCACTGAATACGAGTTTGTTCCTAATGTCGAAAACAGTCCTCCCTATTCATCCACCTTGCATTGAGTCTTACACAGGACCTGTCTGCATGTGCGCTTCTAAATGTAACTTTCATTCTTTGGACGTGAAAATTCAGACCTCAGTCCTCCCGTTTTATGCAACTTGCATATCAAATATTAGACAAGATCTGTGTGTGTTTGAATAGTACTTAATAGCATTTCAAAGACTTTATATTAGAAAATAGGTTGGTTGTTGGGAGACCAAAATTACCTCTGGAGGGTTGGTTGAATAGGATCTGCATTCGTCCACATCACCAGCCTGACATGGTTCATCTTTGGAAATCTGAAATGTAAAGAACACTCACTGAATATGAATTTGTTCCTAATGTAGAAAACAGTCCTCCCTATTCATGCACCTTACATTTTGAGTATTACACAGGACCCGTGTGTATGTGCGCTTCTAAATGTATCTTTCATTCTTTTGTACTTGTAATTTCACAACTCTGTCCTCCTTATTTCGGAACCTTACATTTTGAGTATTACACAGGACATGTGTGTATGTGCGCTTCTAAATGTAACTTTCATTCTTTTGGACCTCAGTCCTCCCTTTTTAATGCCGTTGACATATCAAGTATTACACAAGACCTGTGTGTTTTAACAGTACTTAATATCATTTCAAAGACTTTATATTAGAAAGTAAGTTGTTGTAGACCAAAATTACCTCTGGAGGGTTGCCTGAACTGGATCTGCATGCATCCACATCACCATCCTGACATGGTTCATCTTTGGAAATCTGAAATAAAGGGATGTACAGTGAATGAGTCCATACTTCTAAATAGAAAATGTCCACCTACTCTATGTACCTGTCCAGCTAATTGTTAAACAGAACCTTTGTATATTAACACTGAAAAATATATCACCTACTAGAAAATGTTCATAAATATACAGTCAGAATTAATGCATTTACATGTGACAGTTTCTAGCACTTTGGATAGCACAGTCCTTGGTGGTCTTACTCAATAAGACCACCAAGTTGAAATGGTAGTTGTAAGTATTTCTCCAAAATCTGTTTTTAGGCACTCTGCTAATCACTTCTTGTTTTCAACTATAATAAAACTCTGTACTACAACTTGACATATCCTTTCAAATGGCTTCAATGCTAGTAGAATTATTTGTTTTAGTATTTTCACACTTATAAGTACCTTTCTTCTCCACGGCCAGTCAGAATCACCATAATTATAAGTAATTTCTTCCCCTGGACCAATATCTCTGAGTGCAAATAAACAGAGATGAGGCCTTCCGTCCACTCTTGTAACTTTCATTTTGCTGTTTGGGTTCATCTCATCGTCATTGACCAGCCTCCCCAATGATCCATCCTCTCTGGCAGCATCAACACTAAAATATTAAGTATGCAATGAGAATAACTATACCATGTAAGGGAAAGGATTTGGTGTATGCATGTCAGAAGAATACTCCTCCACAAACTAAAACTATTTTTACTGATAAAGCTAAAAATGTTTACATCACTGTGCAAAGAAAACAACCTTAAAACAGTCACATACCAAAGGTGTTGTCCATTGAACTTGAAATCAAACATAAAAACCTTGAGTGCATCATGGTAAACTTTCAATCGGTTTTCTTGTTCCTTTCTACTTATGACTTCCCCTCTGTACTCAATAAGGAAATCTCCTTTTTGAAAGCACCGGCAGCTGAACACACCCCGACCTGTAGGTACACATAATGAGTAGAATAAACTTCAGAATAATAGAATAAACTTTAAACAATGCAGATCTGTCAAATAGTAGCAAATGAGATTAACATTTTTTTAAATCAGTTAATTGATCTAATTTGATGTCTTTCTGTGATTACTTAAATATTTTTTGTCAACTGAGTGGTGTAACTCATTGTTTTGTACTTGTAATTTCAAAATTTAGTCATTCATATGTGTGTGTGTTTCTAATCTGAGCAGTTGCTCATCTCCTGTGGAATAATGAAGATGTTCTGATTATAATAATCATTGAACATGAACTATGCTAATAATGTGCAGTATACAAATAGTTTAAAAGTCCAAAAGCAAAACAAAAAACATTTATTTAATAAACTCTGGATTCCTGTGCATAAAATCGCACCTCACCTTTAAATGAATTAATGTATTTTACATCAAATCCTTCTTTATCTCCACCTAAGGAGCAATAATAACTGGCATCATGTTTGGGATTTCCTTTTGTTCTCCGAGACCTTGTTGCTGACATCTCCTGCAAAGATCAGAGTAATGTGTTAACAACATGATACTGTACACCAGGGGTGTCGTACTCCTGGCCTTGTGGGCCATTGTACTGCAACTTTTAGATGTTCATCTGATCCATAGCACCTGAATTATATGACTAAATTAGCTCATCAGTGCAGTCAAGTTGATAATCTTCAGTGCAGTCAAGTTGATGACCTGCTGATGACCACCAAATCTGAGCCAGCCATGTGACATCAGAGACACATCTAAAAGTGGCTGGACACCTGCCCTCAACACCTGGAGTTTGACACCCTGCTGTACACAATACGAGTTATTGTATGTGAAAATTCTGTACTGAAGTACACAGTATTACATAATTAACTTTCTATTGACAGGTTCTCAAAACCTTCAAATATTAAAAAATTATCTTAATACTAATGATTATTATCTAGGATAATTTGTGCCTGTGAAATAATATCACTCACTGATACACAGAAAATGACCAAATACAGTTTTGTCTAATTCTGCAGTGAACCACCTTCCCTTTAAACTCTGGTACACTGACTAACATGGTTGGTAATTACTAGCTAAACTGGCACAAATCAGATGCTTTGGTGTATTCAAGCATCAAGTAACCTTCAACATTCTGCAAAATTACAAAACTATATGTATTTAAATGTCTTAAAAGATTCTGTATGTATCTTACCTCTTCCTCCACGCAAAATAATGAAACAAGTTCAATTAACTCTTAATTGCTTGCACCTGGACTTGACGGACTGTACCACCTTGATAGAGGAGGAGGGGTACAATAAAAGGAGAATTCCATTTTGTTTCTGAAGCACACAAGGTCTGATTTTTTCAGGAACAAGAAACATTTATTTGAATAATATTTTGTAACTTTCATTCAATATTTCAAAGCTAAATAGTTTATCATACATTTTTCTTTAATTAAGAGGCAACAGTCAGATGGTATCTCCCACCAGCAATGTTGCCACTTCTTTTAATCATTTCTGTTCAATCAATTAATCATGTTTATTTGTATAGCACATTTCTGCAGCAGTTGAAAACACTATATCATAAAAACAAACTGTTGTCTAATGGCAGACACAACACCTGCAGAAAAAGGTTGGCTGATGTACCTGCCAACAGACAATTTAGACTACCTAGAGACAATCTGCATGTATGAAAAGTAGCAACATTGAGATAATGACAAAATATCAATTTGTATAGTTTTGTGCTAACAATAACATAAGTAATGATATTTTTGGCACTTTAAATATTTTTTAAATAAATGCTTTTTAGGCCCGAGCAGCTAAGCGCTGCGAAGGCCTATTGTAATCGTGCTGTTTATTATTATTTTTCTAATGCCAAATGATTTGGCTTTTTGGGGGCTTTATCATATTCAAAAACTCACCAAACTTGGCGGGCGCATAGAGCCCGTGTGAAATTTACGTATTTTAAGGTCCTCGCAAAAATCGCACAACTTTCAAAAGACCCTTTTCTATTCACTTACTTTATCGTAGAGACTTGAAATTCGGTACAGTTGTAGAGCTCCCCAAGACACTCAGAATTTACAATTAATGTCATAGTGCAAGTATCCCAGGAAGTCGGCCATTTTGGATTGAAGTTCCGATTTTGAGCCCATTTTGGCCGTTTACACACGTCGCATTTGATCGAACTCCTCCTAGGGATTTCGATCGATCGGCTTCAAACTCGGTGAGATTGTTCATAAGGCATGGCCGATTCAAAGTTATCAAATTCGTGAGTTTTCGAGCATGTTGAAGGGGTCGTTCCAGGGGTCAAAGTTCACCGACGTACCAGAAAGTCATAAACTGTTATATCTCCTACAAAGAAAGTCACAGAGCAACCAAACTTTATGTGTGTTATTGCCTTTGGATGACCTACAACACCCAGTTGTGAAATTTTGAGAACACCTAAGCCACGCCCCCTTAGAACAGGAAGTGTCATGTTTTACTGCGAACGTTCACTATCTGACCCCTTTGACCTAATCAACATGAAACACTGTCGACAGACAGAAGACATGTTGGTGTGTCAGGGTGTCCAACCCCGTTTGGTTTGGATGCAGCAGGTGGGCGTGGCGGTGTGGCGAAGTGACCTTTAACGCCGTCTCCTTACGTTTGGCCTTGAATTCCACAGTTTAAAGCCCAGCTGCACCAAACTCACTAGGTTTGATCCTTGTGGGCCCCTCGACAGGAATCCAGTGTAATTTTTTGTGGGCGTGGCCTAATGTCTCAACAGCGCCCCCTTGAAGATTTTAAATAATCAGCCCCAAGCCATTCTTTAACCTAGAATTATGAAACTTGGTACACTTGTGTATCTTGTCAAGACCTACAAAAAAGTCTCTTGGAGCCATGGTCCAAACCCAACAGGAAGTCGGCCATTTTGGATCAAAGCCGCCATTTGCTGTTTTTCACAGACGTCATATTTGATCGAACTCCTCCTTCAGCTTTTGAGATACAGACTTCAAACTCAGTGAGCAGAGAGTTGAGACATTAAAGGTCTAAAGTTATCACAGGAATTTTTGTATGTAAAAGCATGTGGGCGTGGCTAAGTGCCAAACTTTGACTATTCGCCATAAAACATCAAAGTGACATAACTTCCACATACAAGGTCAAAGCTGCTTCAGACTTCCTATGTCTCAATACTGACCAACCCTCATTACATTCTCATGGTCAGATGATTACGCAACCTTAGCTCCGCCCACTTTTGACTGGAAGTGACCTGTTTTTTCTACTGTATGTCTTATTTTTACTGAGTAATACATATGGAATTAATCTTCTACCACCTGATATTATATGACCTGATGATGAACTGTGATGATGAACTCTGACTTATGGGGGCGTAGCAAACTGGCTGTCCTTCGCCATATGCATAAAATTGTCTCTGAATCAAACACGCATCTTCCGATTGGAACCAAACTGGATACGTTTGACCTGTGCTCAATGCTAAAGAGCCCAACAGGTTTGAATTGTGATTTTACTCTACAGCGCCCCCTAGATTATCCCATCATCAATATCTCCTCTCTACATCGACCGATCTGCACCAAATTTGTGGTGTGTCGCCAGGGAACCATGCCGAAGTTAACGGTGCGAACTGCCTGGCGGACGCGTGCCTCAACTGTGCGAAAGGGTACGCGGTGGCAGGCAGGCGGCGGTGCTGGGTCCCCCGCGGTGGCTATAGGCCGGAGCGGCGCTTGGCTGCTCGGGCCGCTTGAGGCTCCGCGGAGCTTTAATTATTTTATATTTGTAATCACCATGTTTAGCACCATGGTAAATTTATACGGTTGCTAACTTTTCTAAAATGACACAACACTGAACATCTTGAGTCTAACCTGTAATGTGTTATAATCTTCCACCACCACTGAGTCATAAAATAATGGCCTAACATGTGGACACCAGACCCCATCTGGAGCAAAATTTAGCATTGTGGACTGGACAGTCCAAAATAAGTCATCCACTTATGTGGACAATTTTTTTCTCAGGTTCTAGGAGGATGATGTTTTTTTTAGCCTTTTCTATTTCTCTTGTTTTTTTCTGTACCTTATGTTCACTCAGGATAGTCACATCATAACAACTGCTTTGCTCTGCTGCTCAATGATCACCATCTTCAGTTGGTTTGCTTTTCCCATTTTGTCTTCCTGTATATGGAAGGCCCAGAGGATCTTAGCTTGTTTGTTTTCTACCACCTCCCATTTTAACAAGGTGTGTTCAAGGTTATATTCCCTTCAGATGTTTCCTCACACTATTCTGGGTACTTGGTTGTGGTGTTCCATGCATTCTTATCATGCTACCATCTTGCATAGCATTCACCGAAGATCTTGCTTGGTGTTACAAATCTGGGCCGCTATTGATCTGGCTATAGCTCTGGCTATAGCTCTAGCTATAGCCAGAGCACCTTATATGCAGGAGCTGCACATAAGGTCCTGCACATAAGGGACCTTATGTGCAGGTCCCTAGCACCAGAAACCTGCACATAAACACAGCACAGTGTTTAGGCTGAAACACTGTGCTGTGTCTAAGCCTTTCTGTCCATTGGAGCATTATTTGCTCTCTGTTGTAAAATATCCTGTTGCTATGGTTATGCATCATAGCAAAGTATGAAAAATATTTCCAAAAATCAATCCAAATGCACAGTATCCAAAACAAGGAGGAACCTTTCTCCAAACAAAAGCTATTTTTTCTCTAGAAAGGCGGGAAGGAAATTTTAAAAAGTAAAATTCTCAATGAAAGAACAGAGCTATTCCAATGTGCTACAACCTTGAGTGGCACAATTTTCCATGCATCATCATCAGCTTTTGTATTCTTATATCAGTGGAATGAATTTTTCTGTCTTAATATCTCAGCAGGGTATATGATAACTATCAGTGCATACCTGTTGATTGTCTGGACCTTGTTTCTGTCATTGGACTTACCTTACTATTTGTAAGTACAGTGGCTTGCAAAAGTATCCATAGCCCTTGAACTTTTCTATATTTTGTCACAACTGCAAATATATTTTCACAGAATTTTATGGGAAAGACAAACATAAAGTGGTATATAGTTGTGAAGTAGAAGTGAAACTATACATGATTCAAAACAGTTTTTACAAATAAAAGCTAAAAGTGCAGTGTGCAAAAGTGTTCAGCCCCCTTTCCCTGAATGCAACCAATTGCCTTCAGAAGTTGCCTGATGACTGCTAATGGTAAAAAATTCAACTCCTCTATGACTGCCTCAAAAGTTGTCCAAGAGAATATTGGGGAACGGCAGCATCATGAAGTCCAAGGAACACACCAGACAGGACAGTGATAAAGTTGTGGAGAAGCTTAAAGCAGGCTTAGGCCATCTCACAGAGTACTGTTCCATGAATCATCTGGAAATGGAAAGAGCAAATCACACAGTTGTGAACCTACCAAGAAAAGGCCATCCACCTAAACTTACAAGCTGAACAAGAAGAACACTGATCAGAGATACAGCCAAGAGGTTCATGGTGGCTCTGGATGAAATGCAGATATATCCACACCTCAGGTGGGGTAATCTGTTCACAGTATAATTATTAGTCATTCACTGCAAAAATGTGGTTTTATGGAAGAGTGGCAATAGAAAAGCCATGGCATAAAGAAAACTATAAGAAGTCTCATTTGCAGTTTGCCAAAAGCCATATTGGGATACAGCAAAGACTATAAGAGAAGACCAAAATTGAACTTTTTGGCAAAAATGCAAAGCACTATTTGTGGTGGAGAACAAACACTGCACATGACTCTGAACACGCCTTCCCCACTGACAAACATGGAGGTGGCAGCATCATGCTCTGAGGGTGCTTCTTTTCTTCAGGGACAGGGAAGATTGTTACAGTTGATTGTAAGATGGACTGAGCCAAATACAGGGTAATCTTGGAAGAAAACCTGAACACACCTGAACTTGGAGTCTGCAAAAGACTTGAGGCTGGGGCAGAGGTTCACCTTCCAGCAGGACAACTATCCTAAACATAAATCCAGATCTACAATGGAATGGTTTAAATAAAAACATATTTATGTGTTAGAATGGCAAAGTCAAAGTCTAGACATAAACTCAGCGGAGAATCTTTGGCAAGATCTGAAAACTGCTGTCAAGTCAATTTTATTTGTATAGCACATTTCAGCTACAAGGCCGTTAAAAGTGCTTTAAATCAAAGAAATAAAAAGTCATAAAAATAACATACATTCACCTTAAAAAGAAAAAGAAATAAATCAAATTCAAAGTAAAATCAAAATTAAAATCATATAAAATATATTGATACATGTACCAATGATTAAGATTCAGAAACAACTGTAAATTGGTGTGTTTTTAGCCTTGATTTAAAGGAATTCAGCTGTGTTGTAGTTTTCTGTAAGTTTATTCAAGATTTGTGGTACATTGAAGCTAAATTCTGCTTCAAAATGATTGGTTCTGGTTCTGGGGATGCAGAGCAGACCAGAATCAACAAACTGTTAGAGTAGTTTGGTGAAAAATGGCTCTCTTATGGTTCATATTTATTTTAATCCATGCACTTATTCCACACATTTATTATTCATAATATTTTAAATAAACAATATTTGATCAAAATATATATTAATTTCTGTATATTTTTATGTGCCACATACATTCCAAAGTTGGGTTTAGGCATCCAACTAACCTTAATAAAATATTCAGTCTTATAGCACAGAGTAATCACATTGCCAACTCATCCCCAGTGTAAGAGTTGGCAATTTACACACAATTCATGTGTGTAAACAGCGACACGTGAATTAGAAAGACACTGTAGTAATTAGCAGGACCTTCCGGCAGACAACCAATCAGAATAAGAGGTTGTGTGAATATTCATGAGGTCCTGCTATTGCACAAACCTGCCATAGGGGGCGCTGTGGTGATACACAGATTATACACAAAATCAGGTTTATGTGTATTAAACGGACATCTCGTTTTTTTTGCATTTTTGGGGTTATTAGACCACTAGAAACCTTTCTACGCTTTTAGATTTTTGTCAAATTAGCAGGACACCGCTCCTGTCCCGTTAATTCAAAATGTCCTGCTAGTGTTGTGTGTATTCTGACGAAATGTCCTGCTAAACCACATGTACCAACGCACACACACACACACACACACACACACACGCAGACACACACACACACACACACACACACACACACACACAGTTCATTATAGCAAACATGACATTCAGACCTTGCAGAATAGGATGTGTGTGTGTGTGTGTGTGTGTGTGTGTGTGTGTGTGTGTGTGTCTCTGTGTGTGTGTGTGTGTGTGTGTGTGTGTCTCTGTGTGTGTGTGTGTGTGTCTTGTGTGTGTGTGTGTGTGTGTGTGTGTGTGTGTGTGTGTGTGTGTGTGTCTCTGTGTGTGTGTGTGTGTGTGTGTGTGTGTGTGTGTATGTGTCTCTGTGTGTGTGTGTGTGTCTCTGTGTGTGTGTGTGTGTGTGTGTGTGTGTGTGTGTGTGTGTGTGTGTGTGTGTGTGTGTGTGTGTGTGTGTGTGTGTGTGTGTGTGTGTGTGTGTGTGTCTGTGTGTGTGTGTGTGTGTGAGATCAGCCCAATGAACAACTTCTGCTTCTCTGTAGTGAAGTTTCTCTCCATCCTTCATCCTCTCCTCCTCCTCTTCCTCTTCCTAATAATAAATCAACCTTAGAGCCTCATGATGATGAAGATTAACCCACTGATGGGACATGATGGCAACAAGGAACACTGGGAACACTGGGAACGGTCCTTGTGTAGAGAACCAACATATTTCATGTCCTACTGAAGCAGAAGCTTCTCCAGGGTGGGGGCCGCCCCGCCCCGCCCCGCCCCGCCCCGTCCCGCCCCGCCCCTTATTGCCCCTTATTGCCCCTGAAGCTGCCCAGGCTGGGGCAGAACAGGCAGCTGCTCTTAGAAACTCACTCAGCTGAACATCAAGTCTGGATTCTGGTGGCTGTTTGCTGACAGGAAGAGCAGAACGACGGGATCAGCAGCGGCTTCGGTAAATAACCGTCCATCCTGATCAGGGCGTCCAAGTCCAGGCCTGGAGGACCTGGAGGGCCTGGAGGGCCTGGAGGACCTGGAGGGCCTGGAGGACCTGGAGGGCCTGGAGGACCTGGAGGGCCTGGAGGACCTGGAGGTCCTGGAGGGCCTGGAGGGCCTGGAGGACATGGAGGGCATGGAGGACCTGGAGGGCCTGGAGGACCTGGAGGACCTGGAGGACCTGGAGGTCCTGCAGCTGTTAGATGTGTCTCCACTTCAACACACCTGAGTTTAATAACGAGGTCGTTAGCAGAACCTGACTGGACTCAGGAGGAGATTCAGCTGTTGGACCAGGGAGACATTAAGAGCTGGAGGACACCGGACCTCCAGGACCAGAACCAGGACCAGAACCAGGACCAGGACCAGGACCAGAACCAGAACCAGAACCAGAACCAGAACCAGGACCAGAACTGCCCACCGCTGGTCTAGAATGACCTCCATCTGTCCTAAAGCAGCTTTTATTGAAGCGAAACAGATTTTCTCCTGCCGCTTTAAGCTGTTATGTCACTGCAGCTCCATCAGAACCGGGTCCGATCAGGTCCAACCGGAACCAACAGGTTCCCGTTGTGATGTGACAGGAAGGAGCAGCAATACGTTGGTTTTGCTCTTTGATCCTTTGTCTTTATTTTTACTGTAACATCAACATGAATTAATCTGAATCTGGACTTTGGTTCTGATTACCAGCCGGGTTTGGTTCTGGTCACAGTTTGAACTCATTATCTTTGCTAAGGACAGCAAAGAATCGGCTCAGATAGAGAGAGCAGCCATACTTAGTGAGGTCAGGCAGGGTCAGGGGGCGGAGCCTGGATGGACAGATGGACCGGAAGGATGGAGGGATGGAGGGATGGAGGGATGGAGGGATGGAGGGATGGAGGGATGGAGGGGTGGGGGGTGGGGTTGGACTCCATGTGGGAGATTAAACATCAGATTAATTCTTCGTAGAGACAGGAAGCTGAGTTTCCACCTGACTTTCTATACGATCAGAACCAGAACCACCAACCTGCAGTCAGAACCCAACCAGCTGTTCTCCCCCCCCACCACACCCCACACCCCCCAACACACACACACACACACACACACACCTGAGCTCAGCATGGAAGCAGAGCTGAGGCACCGACTCCATCAGAAACTTTCTGCTTCTGGAGAATCATAGAGCTACAAACTAGATCTGCAGATCAGGAGAAAAATGTTTTTAAATTAACTGTTGCTGTGATGCAACTTCAGCCGTTCATGTCGTTCAGCCGTTCATGTCGTTCAGCCGTTCATGTCCGAAGCAGGTCAGCATGTCATCCAGACGTGATGAAGCTGTAAAGCTTGTGGTGCCGAACAGAACCAGAACATTTATTACCGAGAGAGAAAGATCCTCCAGATGGGCTCTGAGATTAGAGCTGATGAGGCAGAGAGAGAGAGTGTGTGTGTGTGTGTGTGTGTGTGTGTGTGAGTGTGTGTGTGTGTGTGTGGTGTGTGTGTGAGTGTGTGTGTGTGTGTGTGTGTGTGTGTGTGTGTGTGTGTGTGTGTGTGTGTGTGTGTGTGTGTGCAGGAGGAGGGAGAGAGAAATGCACAGTCTGTCATGAATCTAGAATTTTCCGTCATTTCTTCGTTTTTGCTTCTGGATTTATTTAGAAATTATTTTCTAGAAGCTGCAAAAAGTCGAGAAAACATGAAATTTCAGTTTTATGGAAGATGGTTATGAATCTGTCTGCTGACCAACCAGAGTCTGAACCTGAATCCGATCAGATGGTCAGTGTGGGGCTGGCGGGCAGCAGTGACGTAGCTTCCGGTTCGCTTTAAATCATTTTAATCTGTTTGTGATTTTTATTTTTAACAGCTTTCAGTCCTGCTGCTCTTCATCAACTCCTCCTCTTCCTCCTGCTGCTGCGCGCGAACGGACGGCTGCGTGCACGCGCACATGCACTGCGGACACGTTCCCCCATGACTACTACACCTCCACTACAACCAATCAGAACACAGAACCAGTGAAGACATGTCAGTCAGCCGAACCGCTGCGGATCTGACCAGAACCATTTGGACCCAGAGAAGCTGCGCATGCGCAGAGCGAGCCCAGTCCTGAGCGGTGAAGGCTCCTCAGATTACAATGATTCATTTCCTGGGAACCAAAATAAAACTGTTGGCCCCACAGCCGGAAACACACACACACACACACACACACACACACACACACACACACACACACACACTGCATTAATAACAGCCTCACCGTCATGGGTGTCCAGCTCCTCTTCCTCCTGGATGAACTGATGGGAGCTGAATGACAAGCCGGCGCCCCCGCAGATCAACAGCTTTTCCAACTCCCCCCCCACGTCCACAGAGGACAGATTCCTCGGCCGATGTTCTGGGGATGAAAAGGCAGAAGCGCGTGCGTGTGTGACGTGCACTGATAAGAAAGGAACCCCGGAGATCAGGTGCAGCTGTTCAGGTCAGAGGAAGGCATTCCCACTGATCCACGGACAAAAGAATGCGTGGAAAATTCCAAACAGCTCTTCCCAGTCAGCCCCCCCCCTCCTCCCCAGAGCCCGCTCCACGCGTGGAAACGCCGCCTCACCGAGAGTCCCTGGGGACAGATCCACGGCGGTGGAGCCGGGCTCCAGCAGCTGAATCCCGGAGTGTCCTTGAGCCGAGCCGCTGTCCGCTGGCCGGGTCTCCCTGCGGAGGCTCCTGCAGACCCACCGGCCCGCTGTGAAGACAGAACCAGAACCAGGACCAGGACCAGGAGCTCCGCAGGATTCCGGTCCTGGTTCGTGCGCGCTGCTCCACAGGGACGGGAAGCGGCTCCTCCTGTTCCTCCGGTTCGGGCGGTGTCCGGCTCCCCGCTCCGCTTTCTGCTCCAGTCCCCGTTAATCCGCTCCGCGCTGCAGCAAATGCAGCAGATGCAGCGCTGCAGCAACTTTCCCCCGCAGCCAGAGATGCAGCCCCGGCTCGGCGGAGCCGCCGCGCCGTCACAGCCCGGGATGATCCGGTTCCGAGCTCCGCGGCGTCACTCTCCCATCACTCCACCGTCCACGCAGTAACATCCAGCTTCCTCCCACGCGGGCTTTTCCACGGACACCCAAAGTTAGAATCTGAGCCCGGAATCCTGCGCTGTTCCCGCCGGATGGAGGCGGCGGAGGGAAGGACACACCCATCCAGCTCCATCTGTCCGGGAGGAGGGATCCGCTCCTCCGCGGGAGACGAGGACAGATCCGCAGTCAGCACAGCGCAGCAATGAGGAGCATCTGAAAAGTGTGGCGGGCGCCTGCAGTCAGCCACAGCGCAGCAATGAGGAGCATCTGAAAAGTGTGGCGGGCGCCTGCAGTCAGCCACAGCGCAGCAATGAGGAGCATCTGAAAAGTGTGGCGGGCGCCTGCAGTCAGCCACAGCGCAGCAATGAGGAGCATCTGAAAAGTGTGGCGGGCGCCTGCAGTCAACATCTACAGAATGAACATGCTTCACATCCTTCTTTCCTAAAAGCTCAGACTGCCTCCATGAACATAACATCTGGACTTTGACTAGGCCATTCTAACCACCTGGGTGCTGGAAGGGGCCTCAGGTGTTTGGCAGCTTTTCTTCCAGAATTATCCTGATTTATTGAGCTAAAGGTCAGTTCACAGTAAAACCCAAAGTCGCCTCCAGATCCTGGCAGCAGCAGGTTGGGTCAGAACCGGGTCAAAGTGCAGTCAGCACAAATAGTGTCAGGATGGGGATTTTTGATAAAAAGGAAAATTAAAGCCCATGAAGGGTTTCTTCCTGCCCGATCCAACAAAGGACAGAACCAGTGGATTCCAGATTACTGATGGCTGATCAGAACCAGGAGGAACCAGAACACATCCAGCAGTGAAGCACGACCCAAATAGCAGAGAAAACAGCAACAATGAAACCCAAACAGGAGCAGCAGCGCTGACCTAGTTAAAGCAAGAGACATAGAATAACGAGCCACAAAGGAGAAAGTGAGAAAAACAAAGAGCAGCTTCAGAGACCGACCAGAACCGCTCACTGCCTGGCCAGTCCGGGACGCAGCAGAACCACCTGGTTCTGATGGAGGTGGGGCTTAATGTCACTTCCTGTTTACACAGCAGACCCTACAAGGTGTTAAACTCTGAGGGGAGCTGGGAACAGTGGCTGCTTTTCACCACAGAGGGGCACTGGAGTGCGTGGGGGGCATCGTGTGCCCCCCACAGCCCCTGGTGCTCCCCACTGCCCCGCTGCCCTGTACCCCCCATACACCCCCGCTGCCCCGCACCCACCGATGCCTCCTACTGCCCTGTTCCCCCTGGTGCCCTCAACTGCCCCGCACCCCCACTGCCCCCTGCTGCCCCACACCCCTGGTGCTCCCCACTGCCCTGTTCCCCCTGCTACCCCCACCTGCCCTGCACCCCCGCTGCCCTGCACCCACCGATGCCTCCTACTGCCCTGTTCCCCCTGGTGCCCTCAACTGCCCCGCACCCCCACTGCCCCCCACAGCCCCCTGCTGCCCCACTGCCCAGCGCCCCCCCTGCCCCACTGCCCTGTTCCCCCTGGTACCCTCAACTGCCCCGCACCCCCACTGCCCCCCACAGCCCCCTGCTGCCCCACACCCCTGGTGCTCCCCACTGCCCAGTGCCCCCCACTGCCCTGTGCCCCCTATACCCCCGCTGCCCCGCACCCACAGATGCCTCCTACTGCCCTGTTCCCCCTGGTACCCCCACCTGCCCCGCACCCCCACTTCCCCCCACAGCCCCCTGCTGCCCCACACCTCCTGGTGCTCCCCACTGCCCCCCAGCCAAACACGATTCCTCAGAATCACTCTGAGCTGCTTCTTTAGGACGACAGTCACAGGAAGTTAGCATCACTAGCTGCTCACAGTGACGCCATTAATCACTTATTCATCATATTCATTGATTCACTCATTGCACAGTTGGGAAAATAGTAAAACTAACATCTCCAACAGTTTGGGGAATTTTAAACATTCATTTTCAGTTACAAGAAATGAACATTATTATTATGATCATAAATCTATCATGACTGATGATAGCTGATATAATGCTCTGCGGAAAGCAGCCAGATGAACACAGCGGCGATTCCAGGGCAACAGAACCACCAGGATCCGATTCGTCTCCAGAGTTTAAGAGCTGCTGCTTCATTCAAGAGCCGGATGCATGGAAATCTGGATGTAATTTAAGCAACTCATGAATTATGGAAAAGAAGAAGGAATATGTATGCAGAGCACAGGGAGGCGCCGAGTCGCTGAGTGGAGAGACAATCAAATCGCTCTCAGGTTTCCAGTCCGGTCAGAACCCGGTCAGAACCTGAAGGATCCCTGGTCTCTTTCGGTGCCGACGCTCTTCAGCTTCCTTCTGTTGTTTCAACAAAGCAGAACCTAAAGGTTCTGACCTCTGAGGCGGTTCTGATGGTTCTGGACTGGAGCCAGCAGCCGTGAAGCCCTGCTGTCATGAACAGAACCGGGCCAGAAGGTTTGGGTCTGGACTGCAGAGGGTCGGTACCAGGTTCTGAAACAGTCCTCAGTCTTTAAGCATCAACTTCTATACAGGGGAAATCTGGGCTGTTCCTACAGCTGGAGGTCAAAGGTCAAGAGCTGCTGCTTTACCCCAGACTCTGATAGGAGCAGTGAAGCCATGAAGGACGTCTGCAGCTGGGGTTGGTCAGCAGAACCTTTTGGACCTGCAGCAGAACCTTTTGGACCTGCAGCAGATGAAGATGTTTGATCTGTCTGGTTGCATCTCCAGCAGGATAAAAGCTTCTGGCTGAAAGGCCCCCAGTGACTCTGGGTCAGCAGAACTGGACTAACAGGTTTCTTCTCTGCTGCGGGGTAACTGAGCCTCTGTCCACCTGTGGACCCACCGTGTCCCTCTGAGGACGGCGCCCCGTCTCTCCTGGCACCAGCAGAGCGGCTCTCAAACCTGAGCATCGTTCCTCGCCTTCAGCGATTCAGTCTGAGAAACTCTAAAAATGGAAATCTGAGGTTCTGTTAGTCGTGGCCTCTCTGCCAGGAAAACCTCCTGAAGCTCCTCCCATCTCCAGACGAAGGGGGCGGAGTTACCGGGACCCTCACTGGATCTGGTTTCTACAGAAATCTTCATGGCATCCTGACTGTTTTCCTGATCTGATCCAGAACAAATCGACTCATCTTGTCATTTCTGTCTGGATCCGACTCAGCAGAGACAATTAAAGGCTCCAGAATATTCCCATCCAGGGGGCGGGAAAACCGCCTGATCAGGAGCATCGGGAAGCTAACAGGCATCGGGAAGCCTGTTAGCTTCCCGATGCCTGTTAGCTTCCTGATGCTAACAGGCATCGGGAAGCTAACAGGGTAATCATGTCCGACTCTCAGGCTGAGACAGTTCTGTCTTCTACTGCTCTGGTCTGAGCATCATCCATCCATCATCCATCCATCCATCCATCCATCCATCCATCCATCCATCCATCCATCCATCCATCCATCCATCCATCCATCCATCCATCCATCCATCCATCCATCCATCCATCCATCATCCATCCATCCATCCATCCATCCATCCATCCATCCATCCATCCATCCATCCATCCAAGGACTGGTGAACATGACTTGTTTGTCTGAGCCTGGATGAACTGTTTGTAGAAACAGTTCTTTCTGAGGATGAACCAGTTCATCTGGATCTACAGCACCAGATGATTCTGATGCTGTAGATCCAAACACTCCATGCTGCGATGCTGCGATGCTGCTGCCTGACTTCACAGCCAAACTGCTTCCTGTCCGCCACGCTGCAGCTCAGGTCAAAGGTCAAACTCATAAAAACGGGAACAAACTCTGATACAGCTGCGATGATGATGATGATGATGATGATGATGGAACTAATTGTCTAGTTAACCAGAGAACTAGGTATCTAGATATGTCAGTTGTTTCCAGGTGGGACTAGTTAAGATGCAATAACTCTTCTTCACCAGGACAGAGAGACGAAGAGCAGCCAGTCAGGACCGTCTGCTGCTGAATGTCCAAGATACCTATATCGGTATCGATATAGGTATCAGTATCAGCATCGGTATCGGTATCAGTATCGGTATCGGTGTCTCGCCTCCTCATTCATGCAGACACAAACAGAATCCTCATATTGGTTTTCATTGGCGCATCGTTTTTTCTGAGCCAGAATCATCAGAATGACTGAAGTGTTTCACTCTGAGCTCCTCTTTCTGTGATGAGGGACCGAAAACACAGATGTTCAGATGTTTCACTTTGAGATGCAGCAGCAAGAAAGACGTAAAGAAAGGAGAGAAATGGAGCCGAGGGCAGAAACATCAGCTGGTGGATGTCAGGAGGTTCCAGTACCGGCCCTCTGCGGCTCCCTGGTACCTGGTACTGCAGCTGCAGCAGCGCATCAATCCCTCATAGAGCTGCATCAATCCCTCATAGAGCTGCAGCTGCAGCAGCGCATCAATCCCTCATAGAGCTGCATCAATCCCTCATAGAGCTGCAGCAGCGCATCAATCCCTCATAGAGCTGCATCAATCCCTCATAAAGCTGCATCAATCCCCCATAGAGCTGCAGCAGCGCATCAATCCCTCATAGAGCTGCAGCAGCGCATCAATCCCTCATAGAGCTGCAGCAGCGCATCAATCCCTCATAGAGCTGCATCAATCCCTCATAGAGCTGCATCAATCCCCCATAGAGCTGCAGCAGCGCATCAATCCCTCATAGAGCTGCATCAATCCCTCATAGAGCTGCATCAATCCCCCATAGAGCTGCAGCTGCAGCAGCGCATCAATCCCTCATAGAGCTGCATCAATCCCCATAGAGCTGCAGCAGCGCATCAATCCCTCATAGAGCTGCAGCTGCAGCAGCGCATCAATCCCTCATAGAGCTGCATCAATCCCTCATAGAGCTGCAGCAGCGCATCAATCCCTCATAGAGCTGCAGCAGCACATCAATCCCTCATAAAGCTGCATCAATCCCTCATAGAGCTGCATCAATCCCTCATAGAGCTGCAGCTGCAGCAGCGCATCAATCCCTCATAGAGCTGCATCAATCCCTCATAGAGCTGCAGCAGCGCATCAATCCCTCATAGAGCTGCATCAATCCCTCATAAAGCTGCATCAATCCCCCATAGAGCTGCATCAATCCCCCATAGAGCTGCAGCTGCAGCAGCGCATCAATCCCCCATAGAGCTGCAGCAGCGCATCAATCCCTCATAGAGCTGCAGCAGCGCATCAATCCCTCATAGAGCTAGCTGCAGCAGCGCATCAATCCCTCATAGAGTGATGAACTGAACCAGTGGATTCCTGCCCACTGCAGGAAACCAGGCTGCAGCCAATCAGACGACAGAGTTTTCACTGGCAGCCGGCGACCCGAACCAAGAGGAAGGATGGGGTGGAGCTTCAGGTGGAGCTTAGGGTGGAGCTTCAGGTGTGTTAGAATTATGGCAGCAAAACGCAAAGAACTTTTCCCAGTTTTTCCTCCAAACTAACTGCAGGATGCAGGTGATGTTGGCTAAATAATGATAATACAGCCTGTAGCCACTGATGACGTCTGTCCAGCTACGGAGATTCATTTTCATTCTGCCCCCGGGAAACTCGTCCGGAGCTGAGGACGAGCATCGTGTGTGTGTGTGTCTGTGTCTCTGTCTGTGTGTGTGTGTCTGTGTGTGTGTGTGTGTGTCTGTGTGTGTGTCTGTGTGTGTGTGTGTTTTGCAGAGTGAATGGATGTTTCTTCAGGGCAGAGCGTTTCTCTCTCTCTCCTGCTCTGATTGGTTTTTCTTCCTCTTCCTTGATCATCATGGGACTCGACTGAAACAAGCAGCAGCCGCAGCGCGCACACACACACACACACACACACACACACACACACACACTGATCACTCTACACACACTTCACTCACATCTGTCTCTCTGCTGTTCATCCATTGGTTCTCTCTGACCTTTGACCTGTTGGGTCCTGCTGGGGAACATGGCAGTCCGTCTGATGTCCAGAACCTGGACAGGAACTTGGGTCATGTGACCTGGAACATCTTTCATCAGGCTTATAACATTAAAACAATATTAAATGTTGGAAATAACTGACAAGTCAGTTTGTCTAAATATTAACATTTACAGTCTGAAAACCAGGAGAAGCAGCTAAACTGTCCCTCCTGATGGCCTACTCAAAGTCTTCTGACTAGTAAAGTGCTGCTCAGAGTGGAGCAACTGGTTAGAGCGACGTAGCAACAAAGTGATTGGACCAGAAACACTGGAGCTGTTCTTCACATTTCAGAAAGACAGCTAATGGCTAACAGAGAACAGCTAACAGCTAATGGCTAGAAGCTAATGGCTAAAAGAGAACAGCTAACAGCTAATGGCTAGAAGCTAATGGCTAACAGAGAACAGCTAACAGCTAATGGCTAGAAGCTAATGGCTAACAGAGAACAGCTAATGGCTAGAAGCTAATGGCTAACAGAGAACAGCTAATGGCTAGAAGCTAATGGCTAACAGAGAACAGCTAACAGCTAATGGCTAGAAGCTAATGGCTAACAGAGAACAGCTAACAGCTAATGGCTAGAAGCTAATGGCTAACAGAGAACAGCTAATGGCTAGAAGCTAATGGCTAACAGAGAACAGCTAAAAGCTAATGGCTAACAGAGAACAGCCAACAGCTAATGGCTAGAAGCAAATGGCTAACAGATAGCAGCTAATGGCAAACAGTTAAAAGCTAATGGCTAAAAGCTAACAGTTAATATTTAGCGGCTAACACTAACACCTTAATGCAGTGACTGCTGAAGCTGGAAACAGCTGCAGGCCCTAAGTTCCACCCTAAGTTCCACCTGAAGCTCCACCTGAAGCTCCACCCGAAGCTCCACCCGAAGCTCCACCTGAAGCTCCACCCGAAGCTCCACCCTAAGTTCCACCTGAAGCTCCACCCTAAGTTCCACCTGAAGCTCCACCCGAAGCTCCACCCTAAGTTCCACCTGAAGCTCCACCTGAAGCTCCACCCTAAGTTCCACCTGAAGCTCCACCCTAAGCTCCACCCTAAGTTCCACCTGAAGTTCCACCTGAAGCTCCACCTGAAGCTCCACCCGAAGCTCCACCCGAAGCTCCACCTGAAGCTCCACCCTAAGCTCCACCCTAAGTTCCACCCGAAGCTCCACCCTAAGTTCCACCTGAAGTTCCACCTGAAGCTCCACCTGAAGCTCCACCCGAAGCTCCACCTGAAGCTCCACCCTAAGCTCCACCCTAAGTTCCACCTGAAGCTCCACCCGAAGCTCCACCCTAAGTTCCACCTGAAGCTCCACCTGAAGCTCCACCCTAAGTTCCACCCTAAGTTCCACCCGAAGCTCCACCCTAAGTTCCACCTGAAGCTCCACCCGAAGCTCCACCCTAAGCTCCACCTGAAGCTCCACCCTAAGCTCCACCCTAAGCTCCACCCTAAGCTCCACCCTAAGCTCCACCCTAAGCTCCACCCTAAGCTCCACCCTAAGCTCCACCCGAAGCTCCACCTGAAGCTCCACCCTAAGCTCCACCCTAAGCTCCACCCTAAGCTCCACCCTAAGCTCCACCCTAAGTTCCACCTGAAGCTCCACCCTAAGTTCCACCCGAAGCTCCACCTGAAGCTCCACCTGAAGTTCCACCCGAAGCTCCACCCTAAGTTCCACCTGAAGCTCCACCCTAAGTTCCACCCGAAGCTCCACCTGAAGTTCCACCCTAAGCTCCACCTGAAGCTCCACCCGAAGCTCCACCCTAAGTTCCACCTGAAGCTCCACCCTAAGTTCCACCCGAAGCTCCACCCTAAGTTCCACCCGAAGCTCCACCCTAAGTTCCACCTGAAGCTCCACCTGAAGCTCCACCCGAAGCTCCACCTGAAGCTCCACCCTAAGCTCCACCCTAAGCTCCACCCTAAGTTCCACCCTAAGCTCCACCCTAAGTTCCACCTGAAGCTCCACCTGAAGCTCCACCCGAAGCTCCACCCGAAGCTCCACCTGAAGCTCCACCTGAAGCTCCACCCTAAGTTCCACCCTAAGCTCCACCCTAAGTTCCACCCGAAGCTCCACCTGAAGCTCCACCTGAAGTTCCACCCGAAGTTCCACCCGAAGCTCCACCTGAAGCTCCACCTGAAGCTCCACCCTGAGTTCCACCCGAAGCTCCACCTGAAGTTCCACCTGAAGCTCCACCCTAAGTTCCACCTGAAGCTCCACCCTAAGTTCCACCCGAAGTTCCACCTGAAGTTCCACCTGAAGTTCCACCCTAAGTTCCACCTGAAGTTCCACCTGAAGCTCCACCTGAAGCTCCACCCTAAGCTCCACCCTAAGTTCCACCCTAAGCTCCACCTCAAGCTCCACCCTAAGCTCCACCTGAAGCTCCACCCTAAGTTTCACCCGAAGCTCCACCTGAAGCTCCACCTGAAGTTCCACCCGAAGTTCCAACTGAAGCTCCACCCTGAGTTCCACCCTGAGTTCCACCCGAAGCTCCACCCTAAGATACACCCGAAGCTCCACCCTAAGATCCACCCTAAGCTCCACCCTAAGTTCCACCCGAAGCTCCACCTGAAGCTCCACCTGAAGTTCCACCCGAAGTTCCACCTGAAGCTCCACCCTAAGATCCACCCAAAGCTCCACCCAAAGCTCCACCCTGAGTTCCACCCTAAGCTCCACCCTAAGCTCCACCTGAAGTTCCACCCGAAGTTCCACCTGAAGCTCCACCCTAAGATCCACCCAAAGCTCCACCCAAAGCTCCACCCTGAGTTCCACCCGAAGCTCCACCCGAAGATCCACCCGAAGCTCCACCCTAAGCTCCACCCTAAGCTCCACCCTGAGTTCCACCCGAAGCTCCACCCGAAGCTCCACCCGAAGCTCCACCCGAAGCTCCACCCAAAGCTCCACCCTAAGATCCACCCAAAGCTCCACCCTGAGTTCCACCCTAAGCTCCACCCTGAGTTCCACCCGAAGCTCCACCCGAAGATCCACCCGAAGCTCCACCCTAAGATCCACCCGAAGCTCCACCCGAAGCTCCACCCTAAGTTCCACCCGAAGCTCCACCCGAAGCTCCACCCGAAGCTCCACCCTAAGCTCCACCCTAAGCTCCACCCTAAGTTCCACCCGAAGCTCCACCTGAAGCTCCACCTGAAGTTCCACCCGAAGTTCCACCTGAAGCTCCACCCTAAGATCCACCCAAAGCTCCACCCAAAGCTCCACCCTGAGTTCCACCCTAAGCTCCACCTGAAGTTCCACCTGAAGTTCCACCTGAAGCTCCACCTGAAGCTCCACCTTGAGTTCCACCTGAAGCTCCACCTGAAGCTCCACCCTAAGTTCCACCTGAAGCTCCACCTGAAGTTCCACCTGAAGTTCCACCCTAAGTTCCACCCGAAGCTCCACCTGAAGCTCCACCTGAAGCTCCACCCTAAGTTCCACCCGAAGCTCCACCCTAAGCTCCACCTGAAGCTCCACCTGAAGCTCCACCTGAAGCTCCACCCTAAGTTCCACCCTAAGCTCCACCCTAAGTTCCACCTGAAGCTCCACCTGAAGCTCCACCCGAAGCTCCACCCGAAGCTCCACCTGAAGCTCCACCTGAAGCTCCACCCTAAGTTCCACCCGAAGCTCCACCTGAAGCTCCACCTGAAGTTCCACCTGAAGCTCCACCCTAAGCTCCACCTGAAGTTCCACCCGAAGTTCCACCTGAAGCTCCACCCTAAGATCCACCCAAAGCTCCACCCAAAGCTCCACCCTGAGTTCCACCCTGAGTTCCACCCGAAGCTCCACCCTAAGATCCACCTGAAGCTCCACCCTAAGTTCCACCTTAAGTTCCACCTGAAGCTCCACCCCATCCTTCAGCTTGGATCATCCACCCAAAGCTCCACCCTGAGTTCCACCTGAAGTTCCACCTGAAGTTCCACCTGAAGCTCCACCCTAAGTTCCACCTGAAGTTCCACCTGAAGTTCCACCTGAAGCTCCACCCTAAGTTCCACCTGAAGCTCCACCTCCACCCTAAGTTCCACCTGAAGCTCCACCTGAAGCTCCACCCTAAGCTCCACCTGAAGCTCCACCCTGAGTTCCACCCGAAGCTCCACCCTAAGCTCCACCTGCAGGTTTGGCTCCAGGTTTCTGGATCTCCTGGTCTTCGGAGCCTTTTCTGGACCCGGTTCTGGCTTTGTCTCCCGTCTCGGCTCCTTTGCTGTCTTGTCCTCGTCCCTCTGATCAGCATCATGTCTTAGTGATGATGTCTCTGTTTTTGGACACAACAGAAGACGGAGACACTTCCTGTCTTCCTGTTTGATCCGATTTTGGTTCCAGATCATTTATTGCTATTGATAATAGAAATAAATGATTTTATTGCTCAGCATTCAGACGGACGATTTTCTCATATTTCATCCTGACCAAATGTTAAAGTTCATTTCAATGAGAGAATAACAAGGTTCTGATGGTTCTGATGATGGTTCTGATGGTTCTGATGGTTCTGCTACTTTCAGATTCTTTACTGGACCTCCATTGTCTCTACGTCAAAAAGATTTTGTTCATCAGTTTTTATGGTCCAGACTTTGACCTGGTTCTTCAGACTCATCCGTCTCGTCTCATCTCCGTCTCGTCTCCGTCTCCATCTCTGTCTCCATCTCCATCTCCGTCTCGTCTCCATCTCTGTCTCCGTCTCCATCTCTGTCTCCGTCTCCATCTCTGTCTCCATCTCCGTCTCCATCTCCGTCTCGTCTCCATCTCTGTCTCCGTCTCCATCTCTGTCTCCGTCTCCATCTCTGTCTCCGTCTCCATCTCTGTCTCCATCTCTGTCTCCGTCTCCATCTCTGTCTCCATCTCCGTCTCGTCTCCATCTCTGTCTCCGTCTCCATCTCTGTCTCCGTCTCCGTCTCCGTCTCCATCTCTGTCTCCATCTCCATCTCCGTCTCGTCTCCATCTCTGTCTCCGTCTCCATCTCTGTCTCCGTCTCCATCTCTGTCTCCGTCTCCATCTCTGTCTCCGTCTCCATCTCTGTCTCCGTCTCCATCTCTGTCTCCATCTCCGTCTCGTCGCCGTCTCCATCTCTGTCTCCGTCTCCATCTCTGTCTCCGTCTCCATCTCTGTCTCCGTCTCGTCTCATCTCCGTCTCGGCGTCACTTGCTGCTTTTACCTCCAACATGCTGACAGCAGCACTGAGCTGAGACGCCTCCTGCATGTCTGTCCCAGGTTGGACATGTCCTTCATGTCAACCTGAAGGACAGACATGAGTATTGAGCGTCTTTCAGTATCGTAGATCTTTGAAACCAGAACGAAACGTAAAGAACTTTCTAGTTTTTCTTATTTCTCTTTTGTAGATTGATATTGATATTGATATTCGTGAAGCAGAAAAACTTTCTAACATTTTTCATCAATTATTTCAAAGCCAGAAGAAAAAAACTGAAGTTTGACAAAAGAAAAATTATTTACTATATTTCCTCTTTTGTTTTCTACTTTTTTGAAGAAATTAAACTTTTTTCTGATTTCTACTTTAGATTTAAAGTGAAATAGAAAGTTGAGTGCAGAAACGATCCGTTCATCTTGTCCTGATGGAACCGTGACAGGATGAATCCTCAGGAAGCAGCTTCTGCTCCCAAACTGAGGACGAAATAATCCTAATTTGGTTCCTCCTGTCACCATGGCAACGCAGGTGGCTCCTCAGAGGCCTGCTTCAGTCACGGAGCGGCTCATTCTGAGATTATAATCTGGATTATCAGGGAGAAATCTGATCAGCGTTTGGCTGAAGGATTCGAACTTTATTGTTCCTGATGGTGAGTTCAGCCTGAAGGAATCGATTCATGGATTATAGATTATCACTGCTGGACAGGATCATTCATGCAATATTTCAGATTAAAGGACTAAATCCTAGAACCTTGTTTCAAAAGCGGTCGTGTAAATCAGTCAGTGAACTCTGACCCTGATCGCCCAAACGGGCCCCATCACTGGTTCTGCTTTGACCCGTCTGATCAGAGCAAACTGGATCCCTTTGGTTCAGAGAGCAGCTGAGCAGATCCATGATCTCCAGTTCAGAGGATGGGAGAGAATCCAGGAAACACAGCAGAGGTCAGAGGTCAGAGAGGAAGCGGATTAAAAAGGAAATATTTGATCCTGAGGAATTCTGGGTCAGGAAAGCAGAACTCAGTCTGGAGCATCAAGGATTACTTCCTGCCCCTCCCCCATCTGTTTCTGCCCCTTCCTGCTGGTTTAACCTGCAGTCAGCTGGAGGTCGGCTGGAGGTCAGCTGGGGTCGGCTGGGGGTCAGCTGGAGGTCAGCTGGGGGTCAGCTGGAGGTCAGCTGGAGGTCGGCTGGGGGTCAGCTGGAGGTCAGCTGGGGGTCAGCTGGAGGTCAGCTGGAGGTCAGCTGGGGGTCGGCTGGAGGTCAGCTGGGGGTCGGCTGGAGGTCAGCTGGAGGTCAGCTGGGGGTCAGCTGGAGGTCAGCTGGAGGTCGGCTGGAGGTCAGCTGGAGGTCAGCTGGGGGTCAGCTGGGGGTCGGCTGGAGGTCAGACGCTGATCCTCTGCGCTGCAGCGTGTCAGAGCTGCAGGTGGCAGGAAATCAGAACAACTTGAGCTGCTGCTCAGCAGCTCAGAATAAAATGATGGAATATTTCAGACCTAAATTTGCTTTGGGAGCAAAACTCAGTGTTAGTTCAGATAATCTTTTGGTAAATGATAAAAATGAATCAAAAATGAAAAGCCCATTTCTTTGTGCTGTAAGCGTGACAAGCAGAATATTCTGTGATGTATTTTCTGATTAAGGTTTGGAGATTAACGCTGTAATCCGTTCAGATTAGCTGCTAATCCGTTCATTTCTCAGGAAACTTCAGCACTTTGTTTCTAGCTTCAATCAGCATCGGCTGCTCAGGCTTCTGATTGGCCCAAACATGGTCCAGTTAAAGCATTTCCCTGGTTTGGGTCCATATTCATCACATCCTGTCTGAGCTGCTTCTGGCCACGCCCCCAACCTGACCTCTACCCTTTCTGCCTCAAACCGAAGCACAGCGGTGACCTTCGACCCGGAGCCTGATCTGGACGCAGCGGCGGCTTCTGGACGGTGAGTCAGCAGCTACACTGGATTTCTCCAGCAGCCATTGGACGGCTCATTCAACCAGCTGACCAGTCATGCTCCAGCTGCAGTTGCTAGGTAACGGCCCACTGATTGCGGCGTTGGAGCGGAGAGGCTCCTTTTCCTGGAACTTCCTGGACTTTTTGGTTGTTGGGAGGTCGGAGCGAAGACGGGGCTGAAGATCCTACTTAACATCTTCAGGTCACATGATGCGTTTAGGAGCCATCACAGCTTCTACTGTAGCACACCCTGAACCCCAAGCCTGACCTTTGACCTAACCCAACCCCGATCTGCTTCTATGAAAACGGTTAACTTGTTTTTTGCTTCCAAGGTCTGTGAGGAAGTCAGCAGTCTGATTCCTGAAAGCTCCAATTAAAGAGAAGACAGCAGAGCTCAGAGCTGGTTGACCTTTGACCTTTTTATTCTTGCACAGGTTTGATTGCTGCAGAGTTTATTTCACAGAGGATGAAGGGAAATGAAAGAATCTGACCAATCAAAACAACGACCAAGGAACAGAGAAAACTCAAACTGGAAGAAATAAACTCCAGTTTTCTAGAACGACGCGCTAAATAAAAGTTGCTGAACTTCCAGGTCATGAAGAAAAACGGGTCGTTTGAAATCTGAGGCGTTTCTACTGCTACCTGATCCTCATGAACCTTTATGGCAGTGAGATTCCAATAACACACATTTTATAAGAGCTTCTTCTCAACACACAACTTTTAAACCCAATTAGATATTGGTGGTGTTACAAAACCAACGTCTTGAGTTGTAGCCCAGTTATAAAACAGTTTGCTTCGTCCAGTTTTACCTTCAGCTGCAGCATGAAGAACGTCTGCAGCTGACAGACTGAACGTCCCAAAGTCACCACAGATTCCAGATGGTCTGGTGAGGAACTGGTCTTGAGAGGAGGGTCACATGTGTAATGGGCAGCCAAGCGTTAAAGATGCCGAGTGACATTTAGGAGGCAGCTTGGCAACAAGGTGCTGCTTCACCTGCAGCATCAGAGACTCAGAGGGGACATGAATAAATCACAGTGGACACAGACGGAGAGGGGGACAAGATGTAGGCGGAGCTTGAGCAGAAACAACTTTATTGGACGGAATGACTCACGAGAACCTGCCCAGAACCAGAACCTGCCCAGAACCAGAACCTGCCCAGAACCAGAACCTGCCCAGAACCAGAACCTGCCCAGAACCAGAACCTGCCCAGAACCAGAACCAGTCAGAGGCGTTTCTAGGAAACAAAGCTGCCAGATTATTAACAGCTAAGCCAAGAACACACAACCTGTAGTTACATCTTAACTCTGCACCGATACAGACAACATCCAATCGACTGAACAAACGAGACGGTGAGCTATTGGACCGAAATGCTGCCTTCCAACAGAACCAAGCAGATCCATCGCCACGCTGTCCGTCCCAACTGGCTGCAGCTTGAAGACGTCAAACCTTGGTGCTCTGATTAAATAAATACAAATAAATGCATGACTGGATGATGATACATTTTTTGAGGTGCTTCGTGTGATCACATGGTTTCTAGCTATTTGAGGTCGGGTCAAAGGTCAAATGTTCAGGAACAAACCAAGACATCCTCTCTACAGAGGTGGAGCTTGTTCTGTACATAGGAAGACAAGAAGTCCGAGTCTCCCCTCCTTCATCTTCACCTCCTTCATCTTCACTCAAGGTTCCCTGGAAGCAGCTGAGCTTCAGGGTCCACACCCTGAGAAAAGCACCTGGTCAGAACCAAAGTCACCATTCAAAGTATTAAAGTGCTGAAAACAGAGCAGTCCAGAGTCTGGGTGTTTTCTGACCCACGGGGCGGCCAAACCTCCAGCTTCAACGTTGGAGGCCAAACCTCCTGCTTCAACGCTGGAGGCCAAACCTGCTGCTTCACCGCTGAAGGCCAAACCTGCTTCTACGCTGGAGGCCAAACCTCCAGCTTCAACGCTGGAGGCCAAACCTGCTGCTTCACCGCTGAAGGCCAAACCTGCTTCTACGCTGGAGGCCAAACCTGCTTCTACGCTGGAGGCCAAACCTGCTGCTTCAACGCTGGAGGCCAAACCTGCTTCAACGCTGGAGGCCAAACCTGCTTCAACGCTGGAGGCCAAACCTGCTTCAACGCTGGAGGCCAAACCTGCTTCAACGCTGGAGGCCAAACCTGCTTCAACGCTGGAGGCCAAACCTGCTGCTTCACCGCTGGAGGCCAAACCTGCTTCTACGCTGGAGGCCAAACCTGCTTCAACGCTGGAGGCCAAACCTGCTTCTACGCTGGAGGCCAAACCTGCTTCAATGCTGGAGGCCAAACCTGCTTCAACGCTGGAGGCCAAACCTGCTTCTACGCTGGAGGCCAAACCTCCTGCTTCAACGCTGGAGGCCAAACCTCCTGCTTCAACGCTGGAGGCCAAACCTGCTTCTACGCTGGAGGCCAAACCTGCTTCAACGCTGGAGGCCAAACCTCCTGCTTCAACGCTGGAGGCCAAACCTGCTTCAACGCTGGAGGCCAAACCTGCTTCAACGCTGGAGGCCAAACCTGCTTCAACGCTGGAGGCCAAACCTCCTGCTTCAACGCTGGAGGCCAAACCTGCTTCAACGCTGGAGGCCAAACCTGCTTCAACGCTGGAGGCCAAACCTGCTTCAACGCTGGAGGCCAAACCTGCTTCAACGCTGGAGGCCAAACCTGCTTCAACGCTGGAGGCCAAACCTGCTTCTACGCTGGAGGCCAAACCTGCTTCTACGCTGGAGGCCAAACCTGCTTCAACGCTGGAGGCCAAACCTGCTTCTACGCTGGAGGCCAAACCTGCTTCAACGCTGGAGGCCAAACCTGCTTCAACGCTGGAGGCCAAACCTGCTTCAACGCTGGAGGCCAAACCTGCTTCAACGCTGGAGGCCAAACCTGCTTCAACGCTGGAGGCCAAACCTCCTGCTTCTACGCTGGAGGCCAAACCTGCTTCTACGCTGGAGGCCAAACCTGCTTCAACGCTGGAGGCCAAACCTGCTTCAACGCTGGAGGCCAAACCTGCTTCTACGCTGGAGGCCAAACCTGCTTCTACGCTGGAGGCCAAACCTGCTTCAACGCTGGAGGCCAAACCTGCTTCAACGCTGGAGGCCAAACCTCCTGCTTCAACGCTGGAGGCCAAACCTGCTTCAACGCTGGAGGCCAAACCTGCTTCAACGCTGGAGGCCAAACCTCCTGCTTCAACGCTGGAGGCCAAACCTGCTTCAACGCTGGAGGCCAAACCTCCTGCTTCAACGCTGGAGGCCAAACCTGCTTCAACGCTGGAGGCCAAACCTGCTTCAACGCTGGAGGCCAAACCTGCTTCAACGCTGGAGGCCAAACCTGCTTCAACGCTGGAGGCCAAACCTGCTTCAACGCTGGAGGCCAAACCTGCTTCAACGCTGGAGGCCAAACCTCCTGCTTCAACGCTGGAGGCCAAACCTGCTTCAACGCTGGAGGCCAAACCTGCTTCAACGCTGGAGGCCAAACCTGCTTCAACGCTGGAGGCCAAACCTCCTGCTTCAACGCTGGAGGCCAAACCTGCTTCAACGCTGGAGGCCAAACCTCCTGCTTCAACGCTGGAGGCCAAACCTCCTGCTTCAACGCTGGAGGCCAAACCTCCTGCTTCAACGCTGGAGGCCAAACCTGCTTCAACGCTGGAGGCCAAACCTGCTTCAACGCTGGAGGCCAAACCTGCTTCAACGCTGGAGGCCAAACCTGCTTCAACGCTGGAGGCCAAACCTCCAGCTTCTACGCTGGAGGCCAAACCTCCAGCTTCAACGCTGGAGGCCAAACCTCCTGCTTCAACGCTGGAGGCCAAACCTGCTGCTTCACCGCTGGAGGCCAAACCTGCTTCTACGCTGGAGGCCAAACCTCCTGCTTCTACGCTGGAGGCCAAACCTCCTGCTTCAACGCTGGAGGCCAAACCTCCTGCTTCAACGCTGGAGGCCAAACCTCCTGCTTCAACGCTGGAGGCCAAACCTCCTGCTTCAACGCTGGAGGCCAAACCTCCTGCTTCAACGCTGGAGGCCAAACCTCCTGCTTCTACGCTGGAGGCCAAACCTCCTGCTTCTACGCTGGAGGCCAAACCTCCTGCTTCTACGCTGGAGGCCAAACCTGCTTCAACGCTGGAGGCCAAACCTCCTGCTTCAACGCTGGAGGCCAAACCTGCTTCTACGCTGGAGGCCAAACCTCCTGCTTCAACGCTGGAGGCCAAACCTCCTGCTTCAACGCTGGAGGCCAAACCTGCTTCTACGCTGGAGGCCAAACCTGCTTCAACGCTGGAGGCCAAACCTGCTTCTACGCTGGAGGCCAAACCTGCTTCAACGCTGGAGGCCAAACCTCCAGCTTCACGCTGGAGGCCAAACCTTCTGCTTCAACGCTGGAGGCCAAACCTGCTTCAACGCTGGAGGCCAAACCTCCTGCTTCAACGCTGGAGGCCAAACCTGCTTCTACGCTGGAGGCCAAACCTGCTTCTACGCTGGAGGCCAAACCTGCTTCCACGCTGCAGGCCAAACCTGCTTCAACGCTGGAGGCCAAACCTGCTTCAACGCTGGAGGCCAAACCTGCTTCAACGCTGGAGGCCAAACCTCCTGCTTCTACGCTGGAGGCCAAACCTGCTTCAACGCTGTAGGCCAAACCTCCTGCTTCTACGCTGGAGGCCAAACCTTCTGCTTCAACGCTGGAGGCCAAACCTCCTGCTTCTACGCTGGAGGCCAAACCTGCTTCTACGCTGGAGGCCAAACCTCCAGCTTCAACGCTGGAGGCCAAACCTGCTTCTACGCTGGAGGCCAAACCTGCTGCTTCTACGCTGGAGGCCAAACCTGCTTCAACGCTGGAGGCCAAACCTGCTGCTTCTACGCTGGAGGCCAAACCTGCTTCTACGCTGGAGGCCAAACCTGCTTCACCGCTGGAGGCCACACCTCCTGCTTCAATGCTGGAGGCCAAACCTGCTTCAACGCTGGAGGCCAAACCTCCAGCTTCAACGCTGGAGGCCAAACCTGCTTCTACGCTGGAGGCCAAACCTGCTTCAACGCTGGAGGCCAAACCTGCTTCAACGCTGGAGGCCAAACCTGCTTCTACGCTGGAGGCCAATCCTGCTTCAACGCTGGAGGCCAAACCTGCTTCTACGCTGGAGGCCAAACCTGCTTCTACGCTGGAGGCCAAATCTCCAGCTTCTACGCTGGAGGCCAAACCTGCTTCTACGCTGGAGGCCAAACCTGCTTCAACGCTGGAGGCCAAACCTGCTTCTACGCTGGAGGCCAAACCTGCTTCTACGCTGGAGGCCAAATCTCCAGCTTCTACGCTGGAGGCCAAACCTGCTTCTACGCTGGAGGCCAAACCTGCTTCTACGCTGGAGGCCAAACCTGCTGCTTCTACGCTGGAGGCCAAACCTGCTTCTACGCTGGAGGCCAAACCTGCTTCTACGCTGGAGGCCAAACCTGCTTCTACGCTGGAGGCCAAACCTGCTTCAACGCTGGAGGCCAAACCTGCTTCTACGCTGGAGGCCAAACCTGCTTCAACGCTGGAGGCCAAACCTGCTGCTTCTACGCTGGAGGCCAAACCTGCTTCTACGCTGGAGGCCAAACCTGCTGCTTCTACGCTGGAGGCCAAACCTGCTTCTACGCTGGAGGCCAAACCTGCTGCTTCTACGCTGGAGGCCAAACCTGCTTCTACGCTGGAGGCCAAACCTGCTTCTACGCTGGAGGCCAAACCTGCTTCAACGCTGGAGGCCAAACCTGCTTCTACGCTGGAGGCCAAACCTGCTTCTACGCTGGAGGCCAAATCTCCAGCTTCTACGCTGGAGGCCAAACCTGCTTCTACGCTGGAGGCCAAACCTGCTTCTACGCTGGAGGCCAAACCTGCTGCTTCTACGCTGGAGGCCAAACCTGCTTCTACGCTGGAGGCCAAACCTGCTTCTACGCTGGAGGCCAAACCTGCTTCTACGCTGGAGGCCAAACCTGCTGCTTCACCGCTGAAGGCCAAACCTGCTTCTACGCTGGAGGCCAAACCTCCTGCTTCAACGCTGGAGGCCAAACCTCCAGCTTCTACGCTGGAGGCCAAACCTGCTGCTTCACCGCTGAAGGCCAAACCTGCTTCTACGCTGGAGGCCAAACCTCCAGCTTCAACGCTGGAGGCCAAACCTGCTTCACCGCTGAAGGCCAAACCTGCTTCTACGCTGGAGGCCAAACCTCCTGCTTCAACGCTGGAGGCCAAACCTGCTTCAACGCTGGAGGCCAAACCTCCTGCTTCAACGCTGGAGGCCAAACCTGCTTCAACGCTGGAGGCCAAACCTGCTGCTTCTACGCTGGAGGCCAAACCTCCTGCTTCTACGCTGGAGGCCAAACCTCCTGCTTCTACGCTGGAGGCCAAACCTGCTGCTTCACCGCTGGAGGCCAAACCTGCTTCTACGCTGGAGGCCAAACCTCCTGCTTCAACGCTGGAGGCCAAACCTCCTGCTTCTACGCTGGAGGCCAAACCTCCTGCTTCAACGCTGGAGGCCAAACCTGCTTCTACGCTGGAGGCCAAACCTCCTGCTTCTACGCTGGAGGTTCATTGTTGGGAAAGTCTTCATATTTCCAACCAACCCGGCAGCATCTGTTGTCTAACTTTTACATTTCTTGCCTCCAATTAATCACATGTTTCTCCTGAAGTCGTCTAAGAAACTCTTGGAGACAGAAACCAGCTTCATGCGTTTCTCTTCTTTCCTGATTTGTTGTTCATTGACGTCCATCTGCTCCAGAGCGACACCCAGTGGTCAAACAGAGCTATGAAGTGATTAAAAAGAAGAGTTGAACGCACGCCAACCTTTAAATGAAACGACTTCAGATGAGTAAACAGTTTTTTCTGGAGGATATTTTAACAAGCTTCACTTCTAATTAGGGTGTATATTTATCACACACTGTGTTTAATTTGCTTGGTGACTTTCTGCTACGTTATGTGGGAAACTAACACAACCTGCTGTCAGACGCTTTCTTGTGCATTTGCTTTGACAGACAGGCCTTCAGCGCCGAGATGAATGAGAGGGCAGATTGTGTTGAAGCTGATGAAGTGTCCTGATGCTCATTAGGCGATAAGCTGATGGATGCTGCTCACTTTATAGGCGGTGCTCTGTAATGATGAATGTGTTAAAAGGAGCTCATCTCCATCCTTTCTGCTGTCCTTCAGTGTTTATTGAATTCTTTGATTTAATAAAAGCCTCGTTAAAGCCAAGGAGCAGTAAGTGTGATTAATGCTGCAGCCATTAATAATGAGCTGGTCTGGGTAAAACCTGCTCAGGTAAGGCAGCATTTTAACAAATGAAAGTCATCACCGGACTTGTTTGGTCATTTATCACAGTATGGAAATGAGAGGACAGTGACCAACGAACCCCTGCTGGTAAAAACTGGAGCCTCTCCGTTTAATTCAGTCTGACTGACTGGAAACCAAGTCACGTTTTAATTTAAACTAACTTTACGGAAAGAATCATTTTCCAGGATTGAAGCTTGCGGTCATGGCTTGGTGCTTTATTTCTGGAAACCTCTTCTGTCTGGACTCAGGCCAACATTAGAAGGTGCTATCTGAAGATGTGCAAAGTGTTTATTTCTCACTTTTTGTTTTGTTGCTTTATTCAGTCCATTTTTCTTACAAATTTACTGGGAAAACATGTTTTTCCTTCAGTTGGGTTTTATTTGCTCTTTCTACTAATCTGATGCTTGTTTGCTAATTTCTCAACCAGCCGTCTCTCAGCCTGGACCTTTGAATCGCAGAGAAAAGGGAGGAACTTGAGGCTCCATGTTTGTTGTGGCAGCTGTGAAATATGGCAGAAAACCTGGAGGCTTAAATCGCGGCTTATTTCAGTAAACTGCTCCAGTCTCTGCTTCAGAGAGGCTGTTTGGCCACAATGCTGCTTCGAAACGGCCTCTTCAGATTCTCAGCAGATTGTGGTGAGATTCACATCCAGGACAGAGGAAAACATAAGCTGTTGGTCAGAAGACGGAGCCCATCGTCGTGTGGGAGAGCAGAGGTCCGGTTAGAGGAGGTGGCAGGGAAGGAGAACCAGCTCTGGTTCCAGGAACCTTGTGAGGTTCTGGATGAGATCCAGAGCAGCCCGACAGGTGACGAGGCAACAGGTGAGTTCCTCCATGAAATCAGACTAAAAATAGACGGGATCCGTTGTAGGAAACACCGACGGAGGCAGAGAGGAAACAGGAAGCTGGTGACGTAACAGGAAATGAGCCCAGAGGCTCGGAGGCTAAGCGCTAACATTTAGATTGGTCTTCAGTTGAAGACTGGGGGGGATTTTACTTCAGGTTAATATCTCATAACTCTTAATGTCTTCAATGTTGATCACAGCATGGGCCGGTCTGAACCAGCACACTGAGCCAGGTTCTCTGGAGAAATGTGCTTCAGTGGTTCTGGACTCGCACACTGAGGACGGTTCCAGCTTTTTGCTCCTATGAAACCCAAACCCTTCTGGCAGAGCTTTACTCTGATCTGCTTAACTAGCCTGACAGCGATTTTACCCCAACAGTGGATGGAGACGTGGTTTTTTCTCCAGAACCATCTGGGCCCATGATCCAGATCACTTTACTGTCCAAGGATGTGGACGAACCGTCGAACCGACCGGGACACAAGGCCTTCGGAGCGCTTGGACTTGAAGGAAGGGCTGCCTGCCGCTCATTCTGAACAAAACGACTTTATTCCTGACAAACTTTCCTCTGGGAAGCAGATCAGTTAGAAGAATATTTGTTAACCGGCCTGGAAATGTGACAGGGTCTTTGGGTTTTTATGGGTTCTTAGTTCTGATCATTTATCTGTTTCCACGGCAGCCTGTTGGTTCTGATCCGGTTCTGATCCAGAGTTCACTCTCCTAGTTTTCCATCTCCTCTGTTGCTTCCAGTCCTTGCTGGTTCCTCGCTGTACTTTCCCGTTAAACTTTGCTTTCTTTGGCACATGGATTCCTGATTTCTGCTCCGACTCTGGTTTTGGTTTTATATTCATTCAATTATCAAAGCATTGGCTTCATTTCTACACATCATGACAAAAAGTAAAATGTGATTAAAAAGAAATTCTGAAATATAATTAGTTGAGTTTGACAAAACTAACAAACCTTTATTGTATTTTGTTGGAACCAAAGGCACCAAGACCTCCTGGTCCTTATTGGGCATAAACCAGTGAAACCACAACCAGGCTGGTTCTGGTTCCCTGTGCTACAGGACCTAGAACCAGGGAGAATCCTAAACTAGTTTCCTGTCTAAAGTCCGATTGGCCGTGAAACCAGGAAGTGGTTTCAGTTCCTGCGTCACAAATCATTTCCAGTGATTCTTAAGTTGCCATAATTCAATCACTGAGCTAAAATATTACAAAACAATAAAGTTTGACCATCAAACTGCAGGCAGAACAAACAGACTTTAAATCAGAGCAAAGTTAGTTTAGTGATTGAAATTATTAGAAATTAAGAGTAAAAGAAACTAAAATATAATAGAAAATCTAACAAATCTCATCAGAAAGTTGATTACAAAGAAATTATTCTTTTTTATGGAGACATTTTTATTCTGCAATTTTAACTTTCATCCTTTTCATGCCAACAAAACATCAAACTAACAGCATGTTTGATTTCTGCAGCTTCGACCAGGACTGAAGTGATGATGATGATGATGATGATGATGATGAAGGGTCACTTATGTTTCTGAACAATCTGCAGCAAAGTGACATGAAAACGAGAGCAGAATTTGTAGAGAGGGAGGAATCAATGCAGGTGATTTCTGAAATGACCAGGTTATCATTTCATAGAGCAGAGAGAGCAGCAGCCAATCAGAGCCGCTGATTCACAGGAACAGATGAAGCTCAGATTAGGCCAAGCAGCAAGATTAGTTCATCAATAAGGCAAATGAAAAACAATCTTCATCTCTCAGCTGCGTCTCTGGGAGAATCTTTAACCGGCTCAATGTCTGCTTCTGTGAAGAATATCAGTGAAGTTTCACCTGGGCTTTGACTGATGATATGGTGTGTAACACGTACGTAAGTACATACGTGCCATTGATGTGGTTACGGTAATATTCTGCAGTTATTAAAACTTTAATAATCTGGCTTTTCTTGACGGGAGGAATGAAGAACTCAACGCTTCACCTGCAGGGCAGGAAGAAACCTGAGGCTCATCGACCTCGACCGATGCTAGCAAAGGTCAGAGTTCAACCAAAACAAACAGGTCAGAGGTCATGAAGAGAGCTGCAGGAAATGGATTCAGTGTAAACAAGTTCCTGAAGAGAATTCTGGATCGGAGGTGAACCTCGTTTTCATGCTCTACAGTCAGTGATGGGTTTACCTCTGAGGGTTAAAGTGAAACACCAGATGGAGCTGAAACACCAGATGGAGCTGAAACACCAGATGGAGGAGCTGAAACATCAGATGGAGCTGAAACACCAGATGGAGCTGAAACATCAGATGGAGCTGAAACACCAGATGGAGGAGCTGAAACATCAGATGGAGCTGAAACACCAGATGGAGGAGCTGAAACATCAGATGGAGCTGAAACACCAGATGGAGCTGAAACATCAGATGGAGCTGAAACATCAGATGGAGCTGAAACATCAGATGGAGCTGAAACACCAGATGGAGGAGCTGAAACATCAGATGGAGCTGAAACACCAGATGGAGCTGAAACACCAGATGGAGGAGCTGAAACATCAGATGGAGCTGAAACATCAGATGGAGGAGCTGAAACACCAGATGGAGCTGAAACACCAGATGGAGCTGAAACACCAGATGGAGGAGCTGAAACACCAGATGGAGCTGAAACACCAGATGGAGCTGAAACATCAGATGGAGCTGAAACACCAGATGGAGCTGAAACACCAGATGGAGCTGAAACATCAGATGGAGCTGAAACATCAGATGGAGCTGAAACACCAGATGGAGGAGCTGAAACATCAGATGGAGCTGAAACACCAGATGGAGCTGAAACATCAGATGGAGCTGAAACATCAGATGGAGCTGAAACATCAGATGGAGCTGAAACACCAGATGGAGGAGCTGAAACATCAGATGGAGCTGAAACACCAGATGGAGGAGCTGAAACATCAGATGGAGCTGAAACACCAGATGGAGGAGCTGAAACATCAGATGGAGCTGAAACATCAGATGGAGGAGCTGAAACACCAGATGGAGCTGAAACACCAGATGGAGCTGAAACACCAGATGGAGGAGCTGAAACACCAGATGGAGCTGAAACACCAGATGGAGCTGAAACATCAGATGGAGCTGAAACACCAGATGGAGCTGAAACACCAGATGGAGCTGAAACATCAGATGGAGCTGAAACATCAGATGGAGCTGAAACACCAGATGGAGCTGAAACACCAGATGGAGGAGCTGAAACATCAGATGGAGGAGCTGAAACATCAGATGGAGGAGAAACACCAGATGGAGGAGAAACACCAGATGGAGCTGAAACACCAGATGGAGCTGAAACATTAGATGGAGGAGCTGAAACACCAGATGGAGCTGAAACACCAGATGGAGGAGCTGAAACACCAGATGGAGGAGCTGAAACACCAGATGGAGCTGAAACATCAGATGGAGCTGAAACATCAGATGGAGCTGAAACACCAGATGGAGCTGAAACACCAGACGGAGGAGCTGAAACATCAGATGGAGGAGCTGAAACATCAGATGGAGGAGAAACACCAGATGGAGGAGAAACACCAGATGGAGCTGAAACACCAGATGGAGCTGAAACACCAGATGGAGCTGAAACACCAGATGGAGCTGAAACATCAGATGGAGCTGAAACACCAGATGGAGGAGCTGAAACACCAGATGGAGCTGAAACACCAGATGGAGCTGAAACACCAGATGGAGCTGAAACACCAGATGGAGCTGAAACACCAGATGGAGCTGAAACATCAGATGGAGCTGAAACATCAGATGGAGCTGAAACATCAGATGGAGCTGAAACATCAGATGGAGCTGAAACATCAGATGGAGGAGCTGAAACATCAGATGGAGCTGAAACATTAGATGGAGGAGCTGAAACACCAGATGGAGCTGAAACATTAGATGGAGCTGAAACATCAGATGGAGCTGAAACATCAGATGGAGGAGCTGAAACATCAGATGGAGCTGAAACATTAGATGGAGGAGCTGAAACACCAGATGGAGGAGCTGAAACACCAGATGGAGGAGCTGAAACATCAGATGGAGCTGAAACACCAGATGGAGCTGAAACACCAGATGGAGCTGAAACACCAGATGGAGCTGAAACACCAGATGGAGGAGCTGAAACATCAGATGGAGCTGAAACATCAGATGGAGCTGAAACATCAGATGGAGCTGAAACATCAGATGGAGGAGCTGAAACATCAGATGAAGCTGAAACACCAGATGGAGGAGCTGAAACACCAGATGGAGCTGAAACACCAGATGGAGCTGAAACATCAGATGAAGCTGAAACATCAGATGGAGCTGAAAAACCAGATAGAGCTGAAACACCAGATGGAGGAGCTGAAACACCAGATGGAGCTGAAACACCAGATGGAGGAGCTGAAACATCAGATGGAGGAGCTGAAACATCAGATGGAGCTGAAACATCAGATGAAGCTGAAACATCAGATGGAGGAGCTGAAACATCAGATGGAGCTGAAACACCAGATGGAGGAGCTGAAACACCAGATGGAGCTGAAACACCAGATGGAGCTGAAAAACCAGATAGAGCTGAAACACCAGATGGAGGAGCTGAAACACCAGATGGAGCTGAAACACCAGATGGAGGAGCTGAAACACCAGATGGAGGAGCTGAAACACCAGATGGAGCTGAAACATCAGATGGAGGAGCTGAAACACCAGATGGAGCTGAAACACCAGATGGAGCTGAAACATCAGATGGAGGAGCTGAAACACCAGATGGAGGAGCTGAAACACCAGATGGAACTGAAACACCAGATGGAGGAGCTGAAACATCAGATGGAGCTGAAACACCAGATGGAGCTGAAACATCAGATGGAGGAGCTGAAACACCAGATGGAGTTGAAACACCAGATGGAGGAGCTGAAACATCAGATGGAGGAGCTGAAACACCAGATGGAGTTGAAACACCAGATGGAGCTGAAACATCAGATGGAGCTGAAACATCAGATGGAGCTGAAACATCAGATGGAGCTGAAACACCAGATGGAGGAGCTGAAACATCAGATGGAGCTGAAACATCAGATGGAGGAGCTGAAACACCAGATGGAGTTGAAACACCAGATGGAGCTGAAACATCAGATGGAGCTGAAACATCAGATGGAGCTGAAACATCAGATGGAGCTGAAACACCAGATGGAGGAGCTGAAACATCAGATGGAGCTGAAACATCAGATGGAGGAGCTGAAACACCAGATGGAGCTGAAACATCTCATACTGCTTGCTGTGATCAATCTGAAAATGAACAGCTCTCTACATGCAGTTAGTCTCGAACCTCACCTGGACAGGGACTAACTGGTTATAATAATTACAGAGTTAAGAAATCTTGTTTATGTTTATGGACTCTGAAATCTTCCTGGTTGTTGCTGATCTACCAGAGGCAGGTCTTCGCCCTCAGTCTGCCCGGCAAACAGCAGGCAGCCGCTGCTTGACCTCTGCAGCTCTGTGGGGGAAACGGAGGATCTGCTCTCATGCTAATGATGTCATAATGTGTCAGAGGTCAGAGGTCAGGTGTCCTTCAGCTGGAAGCGTCTAAATCAAGGCCGCTGTGGACAGCAGGGGCCTCAGGACTTGAGATACCAACTAACTGTTCTATCGGACTGGAACCAGTTGAGTTCTGGACCGGAGAGTCCGACCCAGTTCTCCAGTCGGTTCAGTAACATGATCAACACTGAGGTCCAACAGAACCAGAACCAGAACCAGAACCAGGACCAGGACCAGAACCAGCTCTGTGGTTCTTCCACCGTCTGTGTTTATATGGATGCCGTTGAACACTTTGACTAGGCCGGTCTCAGTGCTGTGGTAACCATGGAAACCAGACTGAAAGCGGCTGCTTTACTGCTGACACAGATTTTCCAGTAACGATGCTGATGAAGGGGAGGTCAGAGGTCAGCAGCAGGGATCTGTTTTTATCAGAGGTTTGACCTCTGCTGGTTTTAAAGCCTGGAGGAAAATCACCTGATGAGAACCACGAGTTTATGATTCAGGTCAGAGGGATGGAGGCTGGACTGTCTGAAGGACAGGTGAGGGTGGATGGACAGGTGAGGGTGGATGGACAGGTGAGGGTGGATGGACAGGTGAGGGTGGATGGACAGGTGAGGGTGGATGGACAGGTGAGGGTGGATGGACAGGTGAGGGTGGATGGACAGGTGAGGGTCGATGTCCAGGTGAGGGTGGATGGACAGGTGAGGGTGGATGGACAGGTGAGGGTCGATGGACAGGTGAGGGTGGATGGACAGGTGAGGGTCGATGTCCAGGTGAGGGTCGATGTCCAGGTGAGGGTTGATGGACAGGTGAGGGTCGATGGACAGGTGAGGGTCGATGGACAGGTGAGGGTTGATGGACAGGTGAGGGTCGATGTCCAGGTGAGGGTCGATGTCCAGGTGAGGGTCGATGTCCAGGTGAGGGTCGATGGACAGGTGAGGGTCGATGTCCAGGTGAGGGTCGATGTCCAGGTGAGGGTTGATGGACAGGTGAGGGTCGATGTCCAGGTGAGGGTGGATGGACAGGTGAGGGTGGATGGACAGGTGAGGGTGGATGGACAGGTGAGGGTCGATGTCCAGGTGAGGGTGGATGGACAGGTGAGGGTGGATGGACAGGTGAGGGTGGATGGACAGGTGAGGGTCGATGTCCAGGTGAGGGTGGATGGACAGGTGAGGGTGGATGGACAGGTGAGGGTCGATGGACAGGTGAGGGTCGATGGACAGGTGAGGGTCGATGTCCAGGTGAGGGTCGATGTCCAGGTGTGGGTCGATGGACAGGTGAGGGTCGATGGACAGGTGAGGGTCGATGGACAGGTGAGGGTGGATGGACAGGTGAGGGTGGATGGACAGGTGAGGGTCGATGGACAGGTGAGGGTCGATGGACAGGTGAGGGTGGATGGACAGGTGAGGGTCGATGGACAGGTGAGGGTGGATGGACAGGTGAGGGTCGATGTCCAGGTGAGGGTCGATGTCCAGGGGAGGGTCGATGTCCAGGTGAGGGGGGATGGACAGGTGAGGGTCGATGGACAGGTGAGGGTGGATGGACAGGTGAGGGTCGATGGACAGGTGAGGGTCGATGGACAGGTGAGGGTGGATGGACAGGTGAGGGTCGATGGACAGATGAGGGTCGATGGACAGGTGAGGGTGGATGGACAGGTGAGGGTCGATGTCCAGCTGTGGGTCGATGGCCAGGGTCGTTGGACAGATGAGGGTCGATGGACAAGTGAGGGTGGATGTCCAGGGTGGATGTCCAGGTGAGGGTTGATGGACAGGTGAGGGTCGATGTCCAGGTGAGGGTCGATGGACAGGTGAGGGTCGATGTCCAGGTGAGGGTTGATGGACAGGTGAGGGTCGATGTCCAGGTGAGGGTGGATGGACAGGTGAGGGTGGATGGACAGGTGAGGGTCGATGTCCAGGTGAGGGTCGATGTCCAGGTGAGGGTTGATGGACAGGTGAGGGTCGATGTCCAGGTGAGGGTGGATGGACAGGTGAGGGTGGATGGACAGGTGAGGGTCGATGGACAGGTGAGGGTGGATGTCCAGGTGAGGGTCGATGTCCAGGTGAGGGTTGATGGACAGGTGAGGGTCGATGTCCAGGTGAGGGTCGATGGACAGGTGAGGGTCGATGTCCAGGTGAGGGTTGATGGACAGGTGAGGGTCGATGTCCAGGTGAGGGTGGATGGACAGGTGAGGGTGGATGGACAGGTGAGGGTGGATGGACAGGTGAGGGTCGATGTCCAGGTGAGGGTGGATGGACAGGTGAGGGTTGATGGACAGGTGAGGGTCGATGTCCAGGTGAGGGTTGATGGACAGGTGAGGGTCGATGTCCAGGTGAGGGTCGATGGACAGGTGAGGGTCGATGTCCAGGTGAGGGTGGATGGACAGGTGAGGGTGGATGGACAGGTGAGGGTCGATGTCCAGGTGAGGGTGGATGGACAGGTGAGGGTGGATGGACAGGTGAGGGTGGATGTCCAGGTGAGGGTGGATGGACAGGTGAGGGTCGATGTCCAGGTGAGGGTGGATGGACAGGTGAGGGTGGATGGACAGGTGAGGGTGGATGAACAGGTGAGGGTCGATGTCCAGGTGAGGGTGGATGGACAGGTGAGGGTCGATGTCCAGGTGAGGGTGGATGGACAGGTGAGGGTGGATGTCCAGGTGAGGGTGGATGGACAGGTGAGGGTGGATGGACAGGTGAGGGTGGATGGAGAGATGAGGGTCGATGGACAGGTGAGGGTGGATGTCCAGGTGAGGGTGGATGGACAGGTGAGGGTGGATGGACAGGTGAGGGTGGATGGACAGGTGAGGGTGGATGGACAGGTGAGGGTGGATGGACAGGTGAGGGTGGATGTCCAGGTGAGGGTGGATGGACAGATGAGGGTCGATGGACAGATGAGGGTCGATGTCCAGGGTCGGTGGCCAGATGAGGGTCGATGGACAAGTGAGGGTGGATGTCCGGTGAGGGTGGATGGACAGGTGAGGGTGGATGGACAGGTGAGGGTGGATGGACAGGTGAGGGTGGATGGACAGGTGAGGGTGGATGGACAGGTGAGGGTGGATGGACAGGTGAGGGTGGATGGACAGGTGAGGGTCGATGGACAGCGGTGGGTCGATGGCCAGGGTCGTTGGACAGACGAGGGTCGATGGACAAGTGAGGGTGGATGGACAGGGGAGGGTGGATGGACAGATGAGGGTCGATGGACAGGTGAGGGTGGATGTCCAGGTGAGGGTGGATGGACAGGTGAGGGTGGATGGACAGATGAGGGTGGATGGACAGATGAGGGTCGATGGACAGGTGAGGGTGGATGGACAGGTGAGGGTGGATGGACAGGTGAGGGTGGATGGACAGGTGAGGGTCGATGTCCAGGTGAGGGTTGATGGACAGGTGAGGGTCGATGTCCAGGTGAGGGTCGATGGACAGGTGAGGGTCGATGTCCAGGTGAGGGTCGATGTCCAGGTGAGGTTGATGGACAGGTGAGGGTCGATGTCCAGGTGAGGGTCGATGGACAGGTGAGGGTCGATGTCCAGGTGAGGGTTGATGGACAGGTGAGGGTCGATGTCCAGGTGAGGGTGGATGGACAGGTGAGGGTGGATGGACAGGTGAGGGTGGATGGACAGGTGAGGGTCGATGTCCAGGTGAGGGTCGATGTCCAGGTGAGGGTTGATGGACAGGTGAGGGTCGATGTCCAGGTGAGGGTGGATGGACAGGTGAGGGTGGATGGACAGGTGAGGGTCGATGGACAGGTGAGGGTCGATGTCCAGGTGAGGGTCGATGTCCAGGTGAGGGTTGATGGACAGGTGAGGGTCGATGTCCAGGTGAGGGTCGATGGACAGGTGAGGGTCGATGTCCAGGTGAGGGTCGATGTCCAGGTGAGGGTGGATGGACAGGTGAGGGTGGATGGACAGGTGAGGGTGGATGGACAGGTGAGGGTCGATGTCCAGGTGAGGGTGGATGGACAGGTGAGGGTTGATGGACAGGTGAGGGTCGATGTCCAGGTGAGGGTTGATGGACAGGTGAGGGTCGATGTCCAGGTGAGGGTCGATGGACAGGTGAGGGTCGATGTCCAGGTGAGGGTGGATGGACAGGTGAGGGTGGATGGACAGGTGAGGGTCGATGTCCAGGTGAGGGTGGATGGACAGGTGAGGGTGGATGGACAGGTGAGGGTGGATGTCCAGGTGAGGGTGGATGGACAGGTGAGGGTCGATGTCCAGGTGAGGGTGGATGGACAGGTGAGGGTGGATGGACAAGTGAGGGTCGATGTCCAGGTGAGGGTGGATGGACAGGTGAGGGTCGATGTCCAGGTGAGGGTGGATGGACAGGTGAGGGTGGATGTCCAGGTGAGGGTGGATGGACAGGTGAGGGTGGATGGACAGGTGAGGGTGGATGGACAGATGAGGGTCGATGGACAGGTGAGGGTGGATGTCCAGGTGAGGGTGGATGGACAGGTGAGGGTGGATGGACAGGTGAGGGTGGATGGACAGGTGAGGGTGGATGGACAGATGAGGGTCGATGGACAGGTGAGGGTGGATGTCCAGGTGAGGGTGGATGGACAGGTGAGGGTGGATGGACAGGTGAGGGTCGATGGACAAGTGAGGGTGGATGGACAGGTGAGGGTCGATGTCCAGCTGTGGGTCGATGTCCAGGGTCGTTGGACAGATGAGGGTCGATGGACAGGTGAGGGTGGATGTCCAGGTGAGGGTGGATGGACAGGTGAGGGTGGATGGACAGGTGAGGGTGGATGGACAGGTGAGGGTGGCTGGCCAGGTGAGGGGGGATGGACAGGTGAGGGTGGATGGACAGGTGAGGGTGGATGGACAGGTGAGGGTGGATGGACAGATGAGGGTGGATGGACAGATGAGGGTCGATGGACAGGTGAGGGTGGATGGACAGGTGAGGGTGGATGGACAGGTGAGGGTGGATGGACAGGTGAGGGTGGATGGACAGATGAGGGTCGATGGACAGGTGAGGGTGGATGTCCAGGTGAGGGTGGATGGACAGGTGAGGGTGGATGGACAGATGAGGGTGGATGGACAGATGAGGGTCGATGGACAGGTGAGGGTGGATGGACAGGTGAGGGTGGATGGACAGGTGAGGGTGGATGGACAGATGAGGGTCGATGGACAGATGAGGGTGGATGGACAGGTGAGGGTGGATGGACAGGTGAGGGTGGATGGACAGATGAGGGTCGATGGACAGGTGAGGGTGGATGTCCAGGTGAGGGTGGATGGACAGGTGAGGGTGGATGGACAGGTGAGGGCGGATGGACAGGTGAGGGTGGATGGACAGGTGAGGGTGGATGGACAGGTGAGGGTGGTTGTCCAGGTGAGGGTGGATGGACAGGTGAGGGTCGATGTCCAGGGTCGATGGACAGATGAGGGTCGATGTCCAGGGTCGATGGACAGATGAGGGTCGATGGACAGGTGAGGGTGGATGTCCAGGTGAGGGTGGATGGACAGGTGAGGGTGGATGGACAGGTGAGGGTGGATGGACAGGTGAGGGTGGATGGACAGGTGAGGGTGGATGGACAGGTGAGGGTGGATGTCCAGGTGAGGGTGGATGGACAGGTGAGGGTCGATGTCCAGGGTCGATGGACAGCTGTGGGTCGATGTCCAGGGTCGTTGGACAGATGAGGGTCGATGGACAAGTGAGGGTGGATGGACAGGTGAGGGTGGATGGACAGGTGAGGGTCGATGTCCAGGTGAGGGTGGATGGACAGGTGAGGGTGGATGTCCAGGTGAGGGTGGATGGACAGGTGAGGGTGGATGGACAGGTGAGGGTGGATGGACAGGTGAGGGTGGATGGACAGGTGAGGGGGGATGGAGAGGTGTGGGGCGATGTCAAGGGGCGTTGGACAGATGAGGGTCGATGGACAAGCGAGGGTGGATGTCCAGGTGAGGGTCAATGTCCAGGGTCGATGGACAGGTGAGGGTCGATGGACAGGTGAGGGTCGATGTCCAGGGTCGATGGACAGGTGAGGGTGGATGGACAGGTGAGGGTGGATGTCCAGGTGAGGGTCGATGTCCAGGTGAGGGTCGCTGTACAGGTGAGGGTGGATGGACAGGTGAGGGTGGATGTCCAGGTGAGGGTGGATGGACAGGTGAGGGTGGATGGACAGGTGAGGGTGGATGGACAGGTGAGGGTGGATGGACAGGTGAGGGTGGATGTCCAGGTGAGGGTGGATGGACAGGTGAGGGTGGATGGACAGGTGAGGGTGGATGGACAGGTGAGGGTGGATGTCCAGGTGAGGGTGGATGGACAGGTGAGGGTGGATGGACAGGTGAGGGTGGATGTCCAGGTGAGGGTGGATGGACAGGTGAGGGTGGATGGACAGGTGAGGGTGGATGTCCAGGTGAGGGTGGATGGACAGGTGAGGGTGGATGGACAGGTGAGGGTGGATGTCCAGGTGAGGGTGGATGGACAGGTGAGGGTCGATGTCCAGGTGAGGGTCGATGGACAGGTGAGGGTGGATGGACAGGTGAGGGTCGATGTCCAGGTGAGGGTGGATGGACAGGTGAGGTCGATGGACAGTGAGGGTCGATGGACAGGTGAGGGTGGATGTCCAGGTGAGGGTGGATGGACAGGTGAGGGTGGATGGACAGGTGAGGGTGGATGAACAGGTGAGGGTGGATGGACAGGTGAGGGTGGATGTCCAGGTGAGGGTCGATGTCCAGGTGAGGGTGGATGGACAGGTGAGGGTCGATGGACAGGTGAGGGTGGATGTCCAGGTGAGGGTGGATGGACAGGTGAGGGTCGATGTCCAGGTGAGGGTCGATGGACAGGTGAGGGTCGATGTCCAGGTGAGGGTTGATGGACAGGTGAGGGTGGATGGACAGGTGAGGGTGGATGGACAGGTGAGGGTCGATGGACAGGTGAGGGTGGATGTCCAGGTGAGGGTCGATGGACAGGTGAGGGTGGATGGACAGGTGAGGGTCGATGGACAGGTGAGGGTGGATGTCCAGGTGAGGGTCGATGGACAGGTGAGGGTCGATGTCCAGGTGAGGGTCGATGGACAGGTGAGGGTGGATGGACAGGTGAGGGTGGATGGACAGGTGAGGGTGGATGGACAGGTGAGGGTCGATGTCCAGGTGAGGGTCGATGGACAGATGAGGGTGGATGACAGGTGAGGGTCGATGGACAGATGAGGGTCGATGGACAGGTGAGGGTGGATGTCCAGGTGAGGGTGGATGGACAGGTGAGGGTGGATGGACAGGTGAGGGTGGATGAACAGGTGAGGGTGGATGGACAGGTGAGGGTGGATGTCCAGGTGAGGGTCGATGTCCAGGTGAGGGTGGATGGACAGGTGAGGGTCGATGGACAGGTGAGGGTGGATGTCCAGGTGAGGGTGGATGGACAGGTGAGGGTCGATGTCCAGGTGAGGGTCGATGGACAGGTGAGGGTCGATGGACAGGTGAGGGTGGATGTCCAGGTGAGGGTCGATGGACAGGTGAGGGTCGATGGACAGGTGAGGGTGGATGTCCAGGTGAGGGTGGATGGACAGGTGAGGGTCGATGTACAGGTGAGGGTCGATGGACAGGTGAGGGTCGATGGACAGGTGAGGGTGGATGTCCAGGTGAGGGTCGATGGACAGGTGAGGGTGGATGTCCAGGTGAGGGTCGATGGACAGGTGAGGGTGGATGGACAGGTGAGGGTCGATGGACAGGTGAGGGTGGATGGACAGGTGAGGGTGGATGGACAGGTGAGGGTCGATGGACAGGTGAGGGTGGATGTCCAGGTGAGGGTCGATGGACAGGTGAGGGTGGATGGACAGGTGAGGGTCGATGGACAGGTGAGGGTGGACAGGTGAGGGTCGATGGACAGGTGAGGGTCGATGTACAGGTGAGGGTCGATGGACAGGTGAGGGTGGATGGACAGGTGAGGGTGGATGGACAGGTGAGGGTGGATGGACAGGTGAGGGTGGATGGACAGGTGAGGGTGGATGTTCAGGTGAGGGTGGATGGACAGGTGAGGGTCGATGGACAGGTGAGGGTTGATGGACAGGTGTCCACCCAGCAGGAAGCGGAGCTGCATGGTTCATCGTTTGGGTGCAGCATAGATTCTGGATGTTCAGATTTATGCTCCATTGTTTTCTCTGCAAAGTTGGTAAATTTATCGCAGGCTGTTTGAGTTCAGGTGTTTCAGTCAAAGCTCCAGCGTTGTTGTGATTTCCTGCATGTTTTAATGTGGAGCGGTCGCTTCAGTTTCTACAGATTTCATAATAAAGTTGGGTTTTAATCCATTCATCTTGCAGTTTCTTCGCACCTCGTTGCTCTTCAGACCACATGGAGGTGGTCAGCAGTAACGGAGGGTTGGGGTCGAGCTGAGCAGCTAGCAGTGGAGAACTGAAGAAGAGCTTACCTGGGCAGGTAAACTTGAGTCCGGCTCTGGGAATTATTTATTTATTGACATTTAAAATCATAAATTATTATCCTCTCATGTGAACTAATAGACTTATTGTTAAAAACTAAAATAAACTTAAAATTAGATGAAAGCTTGAATGAACTTTAATGCCTGTAGTAATTTCTATCACAAACGTCTGAGACAAACGTCTCTGCAGGATCAGACGTTTGTTTTTCCTGTCATGATGTAAAGAACATGAGACAAGTTTTCATATTCAGAAAGTCCAGCGGGGAGTTGGAACCTCTGCGTCTAACGGTTTCTGACCTGCAGCTGTCAGATTATAAAACCTGCACTGATGCACCAACATTTTCATTTCAAAGCTTGAGCAGGAGAATAAAGTGTTCAGATGGAAAATAATCTGTAAAAGTTGATAAGGGAGGCAGAGCAGCAGAAACATGTTGTGTTTCCATAACAGAGGAGTCGACGGGCCGCCTCTGATTCTGGAAGCTTTCACACGTCTTTCATCCACGGCCTGCTCTTTACATCAGCTGTTCAGAGGTTCTGCTTCTGGATGCCTTCAAACATACAGAATGAAAAACACAACTCTTTGTTTGCTTTTTGTTCTCCACACAGATGGATGAGCCACACGGCCTCGGTGTGAACGTCTGAGCGGCTGCAGTATTTTTAGACCAACATGGCTTTGGTTTGTTCCCTGCTGGTTTCTGGAAGTGACTCAGAGCTTCGCTGGAGGAAAAACTCATCAGCTGCATTCAGACACGTTTTACTAGAAGAGCTCTGAGCGTTTCCTGACTGAAGAAAAATAAGTAAAAAGCTGTTTGAAAGCTGACCTGATGGAGCTTTATTAAGCATCAGGCCACCACTGATCTGTAATGTCAATGTTTGCAGTTCACTGTCGTCCCTCAGACTGATGCTCATATATTCCCATCTCAGCACGCCGCATCACCACCAAGGTAATTTTGTCAATGCCAGCCATTCTGCATCCTGCCGGTGCTTTCACCATCATTCAAATCTTCTTTTAGAATATAGAAGAATACACGCCCTCTCCTTGGGCTGCCACCTTATCGTGGTGGAGGGGTTTGAGTCTCCCAATGATCCTAGGAGCTATGCTGTCTGGGGCTTTATGCCCCTGGTAGGGTCACCCAAGGCAGACAGGTCCTAGGTGAGGAACCAGACAAAGCGCAGCCCGAAGACCCCTTATGATGGAGACAAACTTTGGATCTGGCGTTCCCTCGCCCGGACGCGGGTCACCGGGGCCCCACTCTGGAGCCAGGCCTGGAGGTGGGGCACGATGGCGAGCGCCTGGTGGCCGGGCTTTTACCCACGGAGCCCGGCCGGGCTCAGCCCAAAGAGGAGACGTGGGTCCCCCTTCCGATGGGCTCACCACCTGTCCGAGGGGCCAAAGGGATCGGGTGCAGTGTGTTACGGGCGGCAGCCGAGGGAGGGGACCCTGGCGGTCTGATCCTCGGCTGCAGAAGCTCTTGGGACGTGGAACGTCACCTCTCTGGTGGGGAAGGAACCAGAGCTAGTGTGTGAGGCTGAGAGGTTCTGGCTAGAAATAGTCGGCTTCACCTCGACACATGGCTCTGGTTCTGGAACCAGTCTCCTCGAGAGGGGCTGGACGTACTTCCACTCTGGAGTTGCCCATGGTGAGAGGCGCTGGGCAGGAGTGGGCATACTTGTTGCCCCCCATTTGGGCGCCTGTACGTTGGGGTTCACCCCGGTGAACGAGAGGGTAGCCTCCCTCCGCCTACGGGTGGGGGACGGGCTCTGACTGTTGTTTGTGCTTACGGGCCGAACAACAGTTCAGATTACACACCCTTTTTGGAGTCGTTAGAGGGGGTACTGGAGAGTGCACCTCCTGGGGACTCCCTTGTTCTACTGGGGGACTTCCAACGCTCACGTAGGCAATGACGGTGAGACCTGGAGGGGCGTGGTTGAGAGGAACGGCCCCCCCAATCTGAACTCGAGTGGTGTTCTGTTGTTGGACTTCTGTGCTCGTCACGGATTGTCCGTCACGAACACCATGTTCAAGCATAAGGGCGTCCATATGTGCACTTGGTACCAGGACACCCTAGGCCGCAGTTCAATGATCGATTTTTTTCATCGTTTCATCGGATCTGTGGCCGTATGTCTTGGACACTCGGGTGAAGAGAGGTGCGGAGCTGTCCACTGACCACTACCTGGTGGTGAGTTGGCTCCGGTGGTGGGGGAGGAAGCCGGTCAGACCTGGCAGGCCCAAACGTGTAGTGAGGGTCTGCTGGGAACGTCTGGCGGAGTCCCCTGTGAGACGGAGCTTCAACTCTCATCTCCGGCAGAACTTCGAGCACGTTCCGGGGGAGGTGGGGGACATTGAGCCTGAGTGGACCATGTTCAGTGCCTACATTGCCGAGGTGGCCTATCAGAGTTGCGGCCGCAAGGTTGTTGGTGCTTGTCGCGGCGGCAACCCTCGAACCCGTTGGTGGACACCTTTGGTGAGGGATGCTGTCAAGCTGAAGAAGGAGTCCTATCGGGCCTTTTGGCCTGTGGGACTCCAGACGCAGCTGATAGGTACCGGCGGGCGAAATGGCATGTGGCTTGGGTGGTTGCTGAGGCAAAAACTCGGGCGTGGGAGGAGCTTGGAGAGGCCATGGAGACAGACTTCCGTACGGCTTTGAGGCGATTCTGGTCCACCATCCGGCGTCTCAGGAGGGGGAAGCAGTGCAGCACCAACACTGTTTATAGTGGGGATGGTGTGCTGCTGACCTCAACTCGGGACGTTGTGGGCCGGTGGGCGGAATACTTCGAAGACCTCCTCAATCCCACCAACATGCCTTCTGTTGAGGAAGCTGAGCCTGGGGACTCTGGGCTGGGCTCTCCAATCTCTGGGGACGAGGTCGCCGAGGTGGTCAAAAAGCTCCTCGGTGGCAGGGCCCCGGGGGTGGATGAGATTACAGGGGGGGTCACACTCTTAAGCCTCCCTGGTAAGGTCTATTCAGGGGTCCTGGAGAGGAGGGTCCGTCGGATAGTCGAACCTCGGATTCAGGAAGAGCAGAGTGGGTTTCGTCCTGATCGTGGAACACTGGACCAGCTCTACACCCTCAGCAGGTCCTGGAGGGTTCTGGGAGTTCGCCCAACCAGTCTACATGTGTTTTGTGGACTTGGAGAAGGCGTTCGACCGTGTCCCTCGGGGGGCCCTGTGGGGGGTACTCCGGGAGTATGGGGTACCGGGCCCTTTGATACGGGCTGTCAGGTCCCTGTATGACCGGTGTCAGAGTCTGGTCCGCATTGCCGGCAGTAAGTCGGGCTCGTTTCCGGTGAGAGTTGGACTCCGCCAAGGCTGCCCTTTGTCACCGATTCTGTTCATTACCTTCATGGACAGAATCTCTGACCAGCCGAGGTGTTGAGGGGATCCGTTTTGGTGGCCTTAGGATCACATCTCTGCTTTTTGCGGATGATGTGGTCCTGTTGGCTTCATCAGATCGTAATCTGCAGCTCTCACTGGAGCAGTTCGCAGCTGAGTGTGAAGCGGCCGGGATGAGGCTCAGTGCCTCCAAACCCGAGGCCATGGTCTTGAGCCGGAAAAGGGTAGAGTGCCTTCTCCGGGTCAGGGGGGTCGTCCTGCCTCAAGTGGAGGAGTTTAAGTATCTGGGGATCTTGTTCACGAATGAGGGAAGAGGGGAACGGGAGATCGACAGGCGGATTGGGGCAGCGTCTGCCGTGAAGCGGGCGCTGTACCGGTCCGTCGTGGTGAAGAGAGAGCTGAGCCAAAAAGCGAAGCTCTCGATTTACCGGTCGATCTACGTTCCCACCCTCATCTATGGTCATGAGCTTTGGGTCATGACCGACCAGATCACAGATACAAGCGGCCGAAATGGGTTTCCTCCTCCGCAGGGTGGCTGGGCTCTCCCTTAGAGAGAGAAGCTCGGTCATCCGGGAGGGACTCAGAGTAGAGCCGCTGCTCCTCCACGTCGAGAGGAGCCAGTTGAGGCTCGGGCATCTGGTCAGGATGCCTCCTGGACGCCTCCCTGGTGAGGAGTTCAGGTCCCACCGGGAGGAGGGGAGACCCAGGACACCTGGAGGGACGATGTCTCTCTATGGCCTGGGAACGCCTTGGGGTTCCTGGAGGAGCTGGAAGAGGCTGGAGAGGGAAGTCTGGGCCTCCTGAGGCTGCTGACCCCGAGACCCGACCCGGATAAGAGGGAGAAAATGGATGGATGGAAGAATACACCTTTCACCGCCATTATGGTGCAGCATTTCTTGTCCTTTCCATCAACTTCAGACGTTAGAAAAGAAAAAATCTTTCAGTTTCTGAGTAAAAAGCTTCTTCACTGAGCAGCAGCTCTAGTGAGAGCAATCTGCCAAAGCACAACCAACAGACCGATCGTCAACTAAAATCTGTCCTAATGCAGCGTTTTGTTGGTCGCTGTGATTCTACCAGCTTTGCTGCGCTGTCTTGTTGACAGGGAAAATATGCTGTAGAGGTCTGTGTCGCAGCACAGGTAGTGAAGCCCCTGACTGGGGGTCGTCCTTTATTGTTTTCATTTAATGAAACCAGAACCTCCAGAAAGTCTCAAAAGCTGAATGACTTAAATTTATTAACTGGTTTTTCAGCTGCTGCCCAACAGACATCGATCCATGACCCGCGGCATCGGACCCGCGGCATCGGACCCGCGGCATCGGACCCGCGGCATCGGACCCGCGGCATCGGACCCGCGGCATCGGACCCGCGGCATCAGACCCGTGGCATCAGACCCGCGGCATCAGACCCGCGGCATCGGACCCGCGGCATCGGACCCGCGGCATCGGACCCGCGGCATCGGACCCGCGGCATCGGACCCGCGGCATCGGACCCGTGGCATCAGACCCAGTCCGTTCACCAGGTGATCCGATGTTGGTCCATGTCTGTCCAGCACCAACCAGGTTTCGGGTTCGGAGCTTCTGATCAGACATTTTAAACGTTTGAAGAAAAGCTGAGCTCCTCTTCCTCATCCTTCCTGTCGACTCCCCTGGGAGACCAGGAGGATCTCTCTGCCTCTTCATCAGTCATGGCCTTCTTGTCTTCTCTCATTTTACTCTTTTTCTCCACTCATCTTTCTCCATGACTCACTGAGCTGCAGCTCAGTTCAGCCCGTTTAAACAAAATGTTTAAATAATGATTTAACTGATGGGATAAAAGCAGCGGAACGGCTGCAGATCATCTTTACAGTGAAATGATTTTTCCTGATTTATATCCAGGTTTCACAGGAACTTCATGAAGAAGATGAATCTCAGGTACAAACCGGCGTCTCAGACCATGAAGAGAAAAAGGAATCTAAACCTTCAGTCCATTTTCCAGAAGATAAATCCTGTTTTGGACGTCTGCTTATCGGTTTGTTCTGGCTCTGAGAGCTTCCATCCTGATCGGACCTTTGGATGGATGGATGACCCTAACAGAGCCAGCAGATCCTGTTGCCTCTAATCTCTGGTAAAGCTGAGAATGTCTGAAATGAAGAGGAGTTGTTGGGGGAAGAACAGATTGTAGCCCCTCCAGCCTCTCTCCTCGCTAATCGATGTTTGCCTGTCGACTGATCTGCAGACGTTTATTGTTCCTCCAGAACAAACCGCTGTACTTGCAGCAGCAGATAACAGTCATGTAGCTGCCAGAGAGATATTTAGGGAAACGAAGCCAGGTAGTCCTTCAAGGTGATCCATCAACGACCACGCAACCCAGGGCAGCACTACATCCTCTACAAAGAGATGTGGAGGACGGCTCAGACGGAAAATCAATGCCTGCAACGTACACACAGAGAAAACGTTGCTGCCAATACTGTAGTGGAGCTACATCACACTGCATGAGGCCAAGGAGGAAAACATAGAGCCATAAAGTAGAGCTGGACAATGTCACAGCCATGAAAAATTCATTAAGTCTGCTGCTTTCACAGCGGGCGACAATACTGTGTCCACTTCCTCCATATGAGGCAGAGCAGGAGGGAGACTGCAGGGACGATTAACTCTGATGGAGGATACAGGAGGAGAACGCTTTGACCCCTGATCCCCATCAGAACCAGAACCTCCAGTGTGTGACGGTCTGGATGTGGGAGAATCGACAGAATTCAGTTGGAAAATCACAAAGCAGTAACCAGGCCTGGAGTTATGACGGCTAAACACGATATTCTGTTTATGAAGGTGTGAAATAAAGAGCAGCAGCGCAGGGCGCGATAATCTGCTGAGCCTCTCATGTTTTCCATCCTTCCAAACATGTTTACTGGAGAAGAAATGATTGTTTCATCGGAGCAGCTGGTCCTGTTCTGGAAAACAAAGAAAGGTTCACTTTTATGTATTCATCCAGCAGGAAAATCTTCTCTGATGAAGAAGTGAAGGCTGGGAACAGCAGGTTTCCATTCCTGCCATGTTTCATCAGGTTTCCTGGACGTTCCTGGATCCTCTGGAATCATCTCGTCTCTGCAGACCAGATGCTCTGGATCGCTGCTCTGCCTGAAGACCCAATATGGAAGCACAGCTCCAGGTCTCCCATCATGACCGCCAGATTTCTATTTTAAATCCAACATGGTGGTCTCCAGACCACTGCTTGGGCCGTTCAGGTCCAGTTGTATTGCTCTGACTGTAGATCTGGACAGAGTTTAGACTAGAAGTTGTTGTCCTGTTGTAACATCCTAACTCTGCTCACCTGAGGCAGATGCCACGCCCACTTTGACGCCTCGTTAAGAGAAACGAGCCTCTGTGTCCATGGAGGCAGCAGCTCTGGTCTGAAACACCTACGGGGTTTAAATGGTGCTGGAAATCAGCCCAGACAATCAGCAGGTTCCGAAGAGACGACAGAGGAGGGAAGCATCCCTTCGACTGAAGACCAGCCAAGGATCACAGTGTTCAAATGAAACCAGAGGTTTTTAACGAGATGCTTCTGTCGGTTATCGGCCCGTTTTCCAGCAGAGCAAAGAGACGCAGCTGAGGGCCGATGAGCAGAGATGGAGCCGATGGCAGACATGCAGGTGCTGCTGGCCTCTGACGTCACCGCGGTTACAAACGAAGCATGAATAATGCAAACTCACCCAAATGTTGTCGCTCATCCTTTTGCTCCGCTCTGGGTCAGCGCCGCTGCCCCCCGCTGCCCCCGCTGCCCCCCGCTGCCCCCGCTGCCCCCCGCTGCCCCCCGCTGCCCCCCACTCAGCTTCCACCTGCAGTGGTGGACAGAGGATCCAGTTCTTCTTCCCCGGGGCTGCAGAACCAGAACCCGGTGCCAATCAGTTACCGTTTGATCCTCCAGTTTCACTCTGGGTGGATTTAAAAAGCACCATTTGATCAGAAAGACGTCTTCACAGGAGATAGAAGGAAAACTACATTTTAAATTACTAAAAATTTGAAGAATTTTCAGATCTAAATTTGTGAAAGTCACGCAGACGGGAGGAGCTATGCTGACACACCAACCTGACCCAGATCTGCTCCTGCAGCCTCCCAGTCCGCCGGATGAGAGCTTTGATGGACGTCTTCCTCTGGCTGAAGGCTTTTCTCTGGGATCGGCGTTGAGGCAGATCCTATTAGCGCGCTCTGCGTGAAATCCAAACTCTGGGAGGTTCAGGTCGGGTCTGCCTTCTGGCTTTGCCTCCACAAGGTTCCACATTTCTGGATTTCACACGGTGCTCCTAAATCTGTCCGGTGGTAATAAGTTGGGTGTTGGTGGGTCGGTCCACTCACTCCACTCATCTCCATATTCACACAGTTCAGAATCCAGAGAACGGTTTGTTCTGACTGTCGCCTCTCAGCTGGGAGACGAGTTAAAATGATGGAAAATCAAAAATATAGCATGTCATGCAAATAAACATGAGGAACGTCACAGTCAGTAAATAACAGTTCTGTCCAGAAACTGCAGGGGGCAGCAACAGGACGACTGTCGCCTTGTCCTGCCACACCAAAGACACCCAGCAGGACATCTGGACACATTCCATGTCCTCCTTAGCGACGAGCAGCTACCAGTTCACTGGACTGCAAACAGAAACTCAACATTTAGCTTCTAGACAAAAACATGCTACAAAAATTAATCCTCCAACTCGGCAGAGTAAAGGTCTTTGGAAGAACATCTATTAACAATGGATGGATGGATATATCAGATATAACTGATATATTAGGACAGATCCTAATATATCAGATATAACTGATATATTAGGACAGATCCTAATATATCAGTTAGGATATATTTACAATATATGGCAGAAGCAATAGAAATTTGGCCTACAATATAGTCTACCGGCTAACCGCATGAAGCTTGTTGATGACGATCCCGGCGGCATCAGAACAGCAGCGTGAAGCAGCCTGGCTGAGAGAGCAAAGGAAGAGCTGGTTGAAAAGGCAGGTTCACACCAATTATATGCACCTGGTTCCGTTGGACCCCCAGCAGTCGCAGCGCTCAGGAGGAGCGCAGCAGATGTCACGGCCAGACGGCGGGGAAGAGCCGAGGGCCAGGCTGAGTGACGGTCTTTCTGAAACTACTAAAAAGAAAATCCCATAAAAGTGCTCAGTGTCACCCCACATGCAGATACAAGATGGTGGCCGTGTTACCCAGAAACCTTTGCGGGGCTGGAAGTAATGTGGGAGTTTTGCTCTCAACATGTTTTGCTGTGATACGGAAAAGATGAGACACACGATGAGCTTCCATCAGCATCTAACAGGAAAGTTTCTTCTTCACCTGTGTGCCCAAACGTCCCTATGCCATCAGTGAGACAGGCGCCTCCTAGCGGCTGTATGTGTAATTGCACCGAATAACTGAAGTAACACTAAAAACCTTATTACAAGAAAATAAGGATAGAAAAGCAAAAATAATGAATGGTGCCTGTTATTATGCTTAGTGTTTTTATTACTTGTTTTCGCCCCTCTACAGCCGCATGCGGAGACAACATGGCCGCCGCATGCGGAGACAACATGGCCGCCGCATGCGGAGACAACATGGCCGCCGCATGCGGAGACAACATGGCCGCCGCATGCGGAGACAACATGGCCGCCGCATGCGGAGACAACATGGCCGCCGCATGCGGAGACAACATGGCCGCCGCATGCGGAGACAACATGGCCGCCGCATGCGGAGACAACATGGCCTCCGCATGCGGAGACAACATGGCCGCCGCATGCGGAGACAACATGGCCGCCGCATCGTCTGGGTCAGAAGACGTCGGAATGTCTCGGCACATCGTGAGCCAACCTTTCCTTCTCCAGGAACAATGAGAGGAGGACAGATCAGAAGAGGAGGACAGATCAGAGGGACAGACAGAAATGCAGACAGCTGCTGGCGTCTGGGTAAAATCAGACTGAAGCTTCATCAGAGGCCCTCAGCAGCTCAGAGATTCACCCTCATTAAGTCAGAATCCTTTTCCAGAATCTTCCACAGACCATTACTGTGGTTTTCCCATTACTACAGTGATTATGAGCTAAATGATTCATGATGGGGTCACTGAGTGACCCACTGAAATATAACTTACATGTTTCTATCCGTCTTCTGCCACTGAACAGCCTGAGAAGCTGTGAACTCAGTAAGTCAGCTGCCAGGATTTGGTTCATTGAAATGGAGCAGCAGGATGGAGGCAGACACACATTAATACCAGCAATAATCCAGCAGAGAGCAGTGAGATCAGAGCACAGGAACATAAAAACACATGAAACCCAGACAGAAGCAGGATATCAGCATCACCTGAAGCCTTTCTCATCTGGACCCATCCAGCCTCTACCCAGAGATCACATCTCATGCTAACACCTGATTGGGCGAACAAAGGCGACTAATTGCTCGTCATCCTTTGGTTTGTGCTGATGTTGTTTTGGGGCTGGAGCTCTGAACCCCATCATGCTTGTTGTGCCTGGTGACCATAAATCCACTTGGTTCCATTTTCAGTGTTTAAAGCAAACGGTCTCTGCGCTGCACTGTTTCCTTCCTTCCTGGTTTCCGATCCGCTGCTTCTCAAACATTGATTTTCCTCCGTCTGCTGAAGGCTTCGCCCTGGTTCCTTATTGCCTGTGAAGCTTTGTTCCCGCGCCGCATCAGAAGGTTGATATTTCTGTTAACACTCAGCACATTTCCAAACGGGGAGAAATCAGGCCTGGTGGTTGGTGTCCAGGCTTATTGATCATTTATACTTTTAATCAAAGATACAAACACAGGAAAATTCAGATGCTTTTTGCATCACCAGCATCTGTTAAACCAGGAAAAATGGACAAAATGTCCTATTTATATGTCTGGAAGAAACTTCTGGTGAAAATCATGGAGAGAAAGAAGCTGAACCAACGACGCAAACCAGACAACCAGATTCTTTCTAACAGAATTCACTTTTATTTTAAATTAACTCCAAAAGGCTTTAAACTGTGTTTGTTATTGAAGTGATGAGGAAGCTGGAGATGATGTTGGTGTTTTTACAGTGCCGTCTGTCCGTCCATGTTTTCTGCTTCAGGAAACGTCTGTGCAGAGATCAGAGCTGGAGGGTTTCTGGTTCCCCAGGTAACGACTGAAACATTCAGTCAACGTTGATTCAACCTTCATCTGAATGTGGATCAACGCAGGTTTGGGTTGAATGAAAGCTAAAGATTTATATTCATCTCTACATCTGATGGTTCTGCATCATAACATGCCACTAAGTTTCCTCTCTGGGGTTAAACACCATATTATTGGCACATGATGGGAAAACTGGACAGAAGGTTGAAAATGAACATGGGTTTGATATAACATGTTATTTAAGAAAAGAGGAACAAATCTTTAAACATATTTAACTCTTTTTCACTGTCAGAATAACACCCAGGTAAAAAAGTATACTTTAGTATATTACATTGAAACATACTTTAATATACTTTAATATACTTTAATGTACTTTAATATACTTTAATGTACTTTAATATACTTTAATGTACTTTAATATACTTTTATCGATGTACTTAAACTGTACTATTTTGGAACAACTAATTTAGTGCTTAATATACTTTAGTAGTATTTAAATAGTATTAACTTACAACTAATAGTATATTTTAGTATACTATACGTACTTTTTTGGATAAACTTTAAGTTGTACTTTTTTTAAATATATTTCAGAACTTTATTATTATATTTTGATATAATTATTATATTTTGAGTGTAATAATTATTAATTATATAATATATAATTATGTCTCAGAATTATATTAAATATACTAATATAATGTATTTAAATTACACTTAATTTTTATTTCCTGCTATTGATAATAAACTACAATTTTAATGACTCATAATTCGTCTTTATTCCTATTTTGTACATGACCTGCATAACTACAGTATTTACATTGTTTTAGGCTAAAATTACATGGAAAGATTAATTACACAAGATGTTCAATTCAAATATTGTTTTATTACATTTTAAATTGTCCAATTTTACTCACAACTTTATGAACTTTACATAAATGATCAGTTTACACATCAAAAGTGAACACATGAACATGAACATGAAGTGTGACAATAAAACATAAAGTGAGGATCAACAGAACATTCCAGTTCACTGCACCTTACAGGAACCTACAAAGAACAATGCAGTTACAACATGAAGCTGAATGATTGTTATAGTAATAATCATACATGTCACAATAAAATTGATAAAATAATTATTTAAGAAACCAACGTAAGTTATATATCTTTACTGCAATGTTTATAATTAAATGAAGATAATTAATAAGCAAACTTACCACCAGCTAGCAACACTTAGCAGCTAGCAACACTTAGCAGCTAGCAACACTTAGCAGCTAGCAACACTTAGCAGCTAGCAACACTTAGCAGCTAGCAACACTTAGCAGCCTTCGTCCCTCTGGGCTCCTTTTGTGACACATTTCATTTCCATCGGTTGTTGTCCCGTTGTGTTGTCGTCTAAGTCGGACCATGGACCTTACCACAGGACCCGCGTTTCATTGGCTGATGCCCATCTTACGTCACAGCGCAGCTACCACATGGGTTACCGGCTCACAAACTCATGCTAATGTACATTGTGGACCACCAGACCGGCAGAAAGTTTTTGCGTCAGGACTCGATAAAGAATGGTTCTCCTCCGTCAGTGGGAATCTGTACAGGTGATGTCAGGTATCCTGATCGTGTTTGTGGAACTAAAATTCACAGATTTCCAAAATCTGAAACGGAAAGTCTTGCTTGGATCAAAGCTTGTGAACGACCGCATTAGCAGCTCAACCGTCGTAGGATCAATAAGAACAAAGTGTCTGCTGGTGTAAGTATTATTGCTTTGCTTTCTTTGTGTTTAGTGAATGAAAAAAATAGTCAATAATAAACACATCCATTATGAAAACCTTTTAGCCAAGTACAAGCATGTCAGTACCGATACAACTTCTACATCCTGAAGCCTGTCAGTTACAGCCTTACGTTAGCTGAACAGATCAATATGCAATGTGTACCGAATCTGACATACATTAAAGATTTTATTTCACCTGAAAAGGCTTTTTACTAAACTGTAATCGTGTTAGCCACGCTAGCTTTTACTAAACTGTAATTGTGTTAGCCACGCTAGCTTTTACTAAACTGTAATCGTGTTAGCCACGCTAGCTTTTACTAAACTGTAATCATGTTAGCCACGCTAGCTTTTTACTAAACTGTAATCGTGTTAGCCACGCTAGCTTTTACTAAACTGTAATCGTGTTAGCCACGCTAGCTTTTTACTAAACTGTAATCGTGTTAGCCACGCTAGCTTTTTACTAAACTGTAATCGTGTTAGCCACGCTAGCTTTTTACTAAACTGTAATCGTGTTAGCCACGCTAGCTTTTACTAAACTGTAATCGTGTTAGCCACGCTAGCTTTTACTAAACTGTAATCGTGTTAGCCACGCTAGCTTTTACTAAACTGTAATCATGTTAGCCACGCTAGCTTTTACTAAACTGTAATCGTGTTAGCCACGCTAGCTTTTACTAAACTGTAATCGTGTTAGCCACGCTAGCTTTTACTAAACTGTAATCGTGTTAGCCACGCTAGCTTTTTACTAAACTGTAATCGTGTTAGCCACGCTAGCTTTTACTAAACTGTAATCGTGTTAGCCACGCTAGCTTTTACTAAACTGTAATCGTGTTAGCCACGCTAGCTTTTTACTAAACTGTAATCGTGTTAGCCACGCTAGCTTTTTACTAAACTGTAATCGTGTTAGCCACGCTAGCTTTTACTAAACTGTAATCGTGTTAGCCACGCTAGCTTTTTACTAAACTGTAATAGTGTTAGCCACGCTAGCTTTTTACTAAACTGTAATCGTGTTACCCACGCTAGCTTTTTACTAAACTGTAATCGTGTTAGCCACGCTAGCTTTTTACTAAACTGTAATCGTGTTAGCCAAGCTAGCTTTTACTAAACTGTAATCGTGTTAGCCACGCTAGCTTTTACTAAACTGTAATGGTGTTAGCCACGCTAGCTTTTACTAAACTGTAATTGTGTTAGCCACGCTAGCTTTTACTAAACTGTAATCGTGTTAGCCACGCTAGCTTTACTAAACTGTAATCATGTTAGCCACGCTAGCTTTTACTAAACTGTAATCATGTTAGCCACGCTAGCTTTTACTAAACTGTAATTGTGTTAGCCACGCTAGCTTTTACTAAACTGTAATTGTGTTAGCCACGCTAGCTTTTACTAAACTGTAATCGTGTTAGCCACGCTAGCTTTTACTAAACTGTAATCGTGTTAGCCACGCTAGCTTTTACTAAACTGTAATCATGTTAGCCACGCTAGCTTTTACTAAACTGTAATCGTGTTAGCCACGCTAGCTTTTACTAAACTGTAATTGTGTTAGCCACGCTAGCTTTTACTAAACTGTAATCGTGTTAGCCACGCTAGCTTTTACTAAACTGTAATCGTGTTAGCCACGCTAGCTTTTACTAAACTGTAATCGTGTTAGCCACGCTAGCTTTTACTAAACTGTAATTGTGTTAGCCACGCTAGCTTTTACTAAACTGCAATCATGTTAGCCTCTGAATACCGTGTATCAGTCCTAGGCACATTCAAACCCTCTAAACCATGAATGTCTGACTCACCCAGCCTTGCAAGAACAACAGCCATCAGTGATCTTGTCTATATTTATGCTGAGGGTCTGAGGATCTGCTGTTTTCCTCATCGACTGGTAGCATTTAGCTGCGACACGCACAGCTCACATTGATTGAACATTTAGACCACTAGTTCTTCCCCAAACCTTCAATCAAACTGACGTGTTTTCAGTTCAGCAAAACTCGTTAATCAGACGTCAATTAAAATCCTGTGTGCCGAATTAGGGAAACGCCTAAAACTTGCAGGGCCTGGAGGACCAGAGCTGAAACACTCTGGATTCGCTGTTGGCATTTCAATCAATGGATATCGACAATAAATCAACATGATTCAATGACACAGTTTCAACGTTGGTTAATTGGCTAAAGCTGGATGGTTGTTTGATGGTCGTTGACCTAAACCATAAATTCAACCTTTGTGATCATAATTCAACATTGAATTGACATCTTTAGCCAACAAGCCAACAGCGAAGCAGCTGTGTGGTTGGACCATCCCACTCCTGTAGATGTGGGGTGAACCGCTCCACTGCTTGTAGTACGTTGTAGATGTTTTTGTGTCAACATATCCCAGTCAGTGAGAATTGTTATGAACAAGTAAGAAAATGTACAGAAGGAATCAGCAGCCACTTTCCTCTACAGTGGTTAATTTAAAACATGATAACCCCTCAGTAATAAAATGCTCTGACCCAATGAGGAGGAGGGGGGGGGAGGGGAGCGGCACAACACTGACATTGATTCAACATTGATCAGACGTTGATCAGATGTTGATCAGACGTTGATCAGACGTTGATCAGACGTTGATCAGACGTTGATCAGACGTTGATCAGACGTTGATCAGACGTTGATCAGACGTTGATCAGACGTTGATCAGACGTTGATCAGACGTTGATCAGACGTTGATCAGATGTTGATCAGACTTCAGCATTTCAATCATTAGATTTCAATGACAAAACAACATTGATTCAGTGACACAGTTTCAACGTTAGTTACTTTCTAGAGCTGGATGGTTGTTTGATGGTTGATCCACCATCATTTGTCGACTTCAACCCAAATTCAACGATTTAACTAATTAAATAATTTAACTAGTTGATTTAACGTCTGGGATCTGGGATCTGGGATCTGGGATCAGACCTCAGTCTGACCCTCGAGCTGCGGCGGTAAACCTGACTGACTGGCTGGGGCCAGGCTGAAGTTGGCTTCAGCTGGGGCCAGGCTGAAGTTGGCTTCAGCTGGGGCCAGGCTGAAGTTGGCTTCAGCTGGGGCCAGGCTGAAGTTGGCTTCAGCTGGGGCCAGGCTGAAGTTGGCTTCTGGTTGCATCTTCTGATTCGGGAAATGGCTAGGATCCTGCTGAGGATCTGCTGAGGATCTGCTGAGGATCTGATCGGGATCCTGAGGATCTGCTGAGGATCTGCTGAGGATCTGATCGGGATCTGCTGAGGATCTGATCGGGATCTGCTGAGGATCTGCTGAGGATCTGTTGAGGATCTGCTGAGGATCTGCTGAGGATCTGATCGGGATCCTGAGTTGCTGAAGCCATCTTCAGCCTGATTCCAGCCTGTCCGTCAACAGATCCTGCTCCGGATCCTGAGGGAACCCGGATTGTTCCGGTTTAGTTGCAGCAGCGGCGAGGCAGACAGACAGAGATCAGAGCCTGAATGGCCCAAAGCTTCGTCCTGCCTGGTTGCTGAGCAGATAAACCCATTCAGGCTGAAGCTTTTCAGTCATCCAGACACTTTGGACGAATTATGTGGAGAAGATTAAACCAAACGAGTGAGACTGATGTGGTCAGCCATGTTGGAGTCCCAGCAGTTATCAACCCCATCCTAACTTCTGAAGACATTTGGGGCTTCAGGCCACCGCAGATCAATCGTTTCAGTATTAAATGCAGTTATTAGAATCACAGTCTATGGTTTTATCACTGCAGAGAATATTTACATGTTTGATTTGGACTCTTCATCTTTTCCGTTTTCTTTAAAGCAACATGTGATTTATGTGAAATATTTACTTAAAGGGGTGGATTGTGATGAAAAGCTGCATCATCTGGTCATGAAGTCATGATGTGATATTATCTGAACTCATGGCCAACAGGACTCAGCAGACACCTCATTTCCTTCAGTCTGAGGCTGATCTAGAGTCTATAGATCTATAGCCATAGATCTAGCGAGCTTCCCGATGCTCCAACCCACGACGAGCTTCTTGCTCTGCAGCAGCAACTTCAGTAATCGGTGGCGGCGCGTGGACAGACGCTGCAGCTCCAGGGGATCAGTGCCAAAACAAAGAGGAGAGACGTTTTTCAGTTTCTGTCCGGAACTGCAGAGACCATAAACATTTAAGTCATTTATAAATCAGCTGAAAATCTCAGAGTGATCACTTATTGGAAATGTTGAAATAAACGGAGCTCTGCAGCATTTGCATAATGATGTTAGTGGAGAGAATCAGTGGAAACAGGATATTCTAGGAGCTGCAGCTCATGTTCCTGTTGCTGTGAGGCAGGAAAGGTCAAAGGTCAGATGGAGGCCGAAGCGTTTCCACATTAATCACATTAGAGTAATGAGGATCGTTTCATTTGCAGCCTGGCGGCTCAGCGGCTGACGAAGCCGACGCAGTTTAACGGGAATGAAAAGTAAAGGAACATCGTGAGGAAGAGTCCGGCTCCATCCCACCGGAGAGAAACAGCCCAACAGGTTCTGATGTCTCAGAAAGGTCATCTCCTCTCAGCAGCCTGCAGCTGGGCCGCTGACTGACCAAGCTTTCTTACCCAACATCCTTTGCAGCTGAGCCCACTGCAGGTCCAGAGTTCTGACGCCAGGAGCTTCCCAGGTCAGAGGTCACCATCGCTGAATGACCGGACCACAGAACCGTATGGTTCTCCTCTCTGGTTCTGACTCGGCTCTGCTCGGTTCTGTGGGGATTTGAACCCAGAACCTTTTCTGTTAACACCTGGTCATCGTGCCAACAGCAGAGAAACCAGCTGGACCTGCCAGGGCGGATCAGAAACCCGTCAGCACAGCTCCGTGTTTCACTCCTTTTCCTTCCCTGAGAGAAAAGAGCAGCTTTAGTCTGAAGACATAAATATTCCTTTTACTGGAGCCATTAATAATTCATCAATATCTCATCTGCCGCTGATTACCGTCGTCTGAACAACGCAGACATCAAAGAATCAATAAAACCTCCAGATCGTCAGGCGGGAATCTGGGAATTTCATCTTCCAGCAGGAAGTTTCTTCACTGAGCCACAGAAACAGCCGCGTGTCTTCCAATCAATCAATCAATCAATCAATCAATCAATCAATCAATCAATCAATCAATCAATCAATCAATCAATCAATCAATCAATCAATCAATCAATCAATCAATCAATCAGTCAGTCAGTCAAAGTGCTTTACTTTAAAAACATTATAAACTCGTCATATGAAGTTGTGAAAAACAAAAACACATTTAGTCAAGAAGCACAGAGTCATCGATATTCATCAGATATATTGATCAGTGTTCCAGTTACCAATAATCAATCAGCTCCAAGCAGCTGGTTTGACTCTGGATTTAAAGGAATCAACTTCATTTGTATAAAACGTTTCAGGCTCAAAGATCTTCACAGAAACACGAAGGAACCAAGACAAGGTTCTGATCCGTGTTCTGCTGACGGATCCCAGCTGTTTTACACTCCTGTATGTAACTCACCTGTTGCCTCCTGACGGATCCCAGCTGTTTTACACTCCTGTATGTAACTCACCTGTTGCCTCCTGTCGGATCCCAGCTGTTTTACACTCCTGTATGTAACTCACCTGTTGCCTCCTGTCGGATCCCAGCTGTTTTACACTCCTGTATGTAACTCACCTGTTGCCTCCTGACGGATCCCAGCTGTTTTACACTCCTGTATGTAACTCACCTGTTGCCTCCTGACGGATCCCAGCTGTTTTACACTCCTGTATGTAACTCACCTGTTGCCTCCTGTCGGATCCTCGTCACGGAAAATCCACGTAAAACCCGAAGGTTCTGCTGACAGACAGGAGACCTCCGTCATCCAACCGTCATCCAACCGTCATCCAACCGTCATCCAACCGTCATCCAACCGTCATCCAACCGTCATCCAACCATCCAACCGTCATCCAACCGTCATCCATCCGTCATCCAACCATCCAACCGTCATCCAACCGTCATCCAACCGTCATCCAACCATCCAACCGTCATCCAACCGTCATCCATCCGTCATCCAACCATCCAACCGTCATCCAACCATCCATCCGTCATCCAACCGTCATCCAACCGTCATCCAACCGTCATCCATCCGTCATCCATCCATCCATCCGTCATCCAACCGTCATCCATCCGTCATCCAACCGTCATCCATCCGTCATCCAACCGTCATCCATCCGTCATCCAACCGTCATCCAACCGTCATCCAACCATCCAACCGTCATCCAACCATCCATCCGTCATCCAACCGTCATCCATCCGTCATCCAACCGTCATCCATCCGTCATCCAACCGTCATCCAACCGTCATCCAACCATCCAACCGTCATCCAACCATCCAACCGTCATCCAACCGTCATCCAACCATCATCCAACCGTCATCCAACCGTCATCCAACCATCATCCAACCATCATCCAACCGTCATCCAACCATCCAACCGTCATCCAACCATCCAACCGTCATCCAACCGTCATCCAACCATCATCCAACCGTCATCCAACCGTCATCCAACCATCCAACCGTCATCCAACCGTCATCCAACCGTCATCCAACCATCATCCAACCGTCATCCAACCATCCATCCGTCATCCAACCGTCATCCAACCATCATCCAACCATCATCCAACCGTCATCCATCCGTCATCCAACCATCATCCAACCGTCATCCAACCGTCATCCAACCGCCATCCAACCGTCATCCAACCGTCATCCAACCGTCATCCAACCGTCATCCAACCACCATCCAACCGTCATCCAACCGTCATCCAACCATCCAACCGTCATCCAACCGTCATCCAACCGTCATCCAACCGTCATCCAACCGTCATCCAACCACCATCCAACCGTCATCCAACCATCCAACCGTCATCCAACCGTCATCCAACCATCCAACCGTCATCCATCCGTCATCCAACCATCCAACCGTCATCCAACCGTCATCCAACCGTCATCCAACCATCCAACCGTCATCCAACCGTCATCCAACCGTCATCCAACCATCCAACCGTCATCCATCCGTCATCCATCCGTCATCCAACCGTCATCCAACCGTCATCCAACCGTCATCCAACCATCCAACCGTCATCCAACCGTCATCCAACCATCCAACCGTCATCCAACCGTCATCCAACCGTCATCCAACCGTCATCCAACCGTCATCCAACCATCCAACCGTCATCCAACCGTCATCCAACCGTCATCCAACCGTCATCCAACCATCCAACCGTCATCCAACCGTCATCCAACCACCATCCAACCGTCATCCAACCGTCATCCAACCATCCAACCGTCATCCAACCGTCATCCAACCGTCATCCAACCGTCATCCAACCGTCATCCAACCACCATCCAACCGTCATCCAACCGTCATCCAACCGTCATCCAACCGTCATCCAACCATCCAACCGTCATCCACGTCATCCAACCATCCAACCGTCATCCAACCGTCATCCAACCGTCATCCAACCGTCATCCAACCGTCATCCAACCATCCAACCGTCATCCATCCGTCATCCAACCATCCAACCGTCATCCATCCGTCATCCAAACCGTCATCCAACCATCCAACCGTCATCCAACCGTCATCCAAACCGTCATCCAACCATCCACCATCCAACCGTCATCCAACCGTCATCCAACCATCCAACCGTCATCCAACCGTCATCCAACCGTCATCCAACCATCCAACCGTCATCCAACCATCATCCAACCGTCATCCAACCGTCATCCAACCGTCATCCAACCGTCATCCAACCGTCATCCAACCATCATCCAACCGTCATCCAACCATCCAACCGTCATCCATCCGTCATCCATCCGTCATCCAACCATCATCCAACCGTCATCCAACCGTCATCCAACCATCCAACCGTCATCCAACCATCCAACCGTCATCCAACCATCCATCCGTCATCCAACCGTCATCCAACCATCCATCCGTCATCCAACCGTCATCCAACCATCCAACCGTCATCCAACCATCATCCAACCATCATCCAACCGTCATCCAACCATCCAACCGTCATCCATCCGTCATCCATCCGTCATCCAACCATCATCCAACCGTCATCCAACCGTCATCCAACCATCCAACCGTCATCCAACCATCCAACCGTCATCCAATCGTCATCCAACCACCATCCAACCGTCATCCAACTGTCATCCAACCATCCAACCGTCATCCAACCATCCAACCATCCAAACCACCATCCAAACCGTCATCCAAACCATCCAACCGTCATCCAACCGTCATCCAACCATCCCAACCGTCATCCATCGTCCATCCAACCGTCATCCAACCGTCATCCAACCGTCATCCAACCATCCAACCGTCATCCAAACCCGTCATCCAACCGTCATCCAACCATCCAACCGTCATCCATCGTCATCCAACCATCCAACCGTCATCCAAACCGTTCATCCAACCGTCATCCACCCGCCATCCAACCACCATCCAACCGTCATCCAACCGTCATCCAACCATCCCAACCGTCATCCAACCGTCATCATCCCAACCATCCAACCGTCATCCAACCATCCAACCGTCATCCAACCATCCAACCGTCATCCACCCGCCATCCAACCGTCATCCATCCATCATCCATCCATCCAACCGTCATCCAACCATCATCCACCCATCATCCAACCGACATCCAACCATCAACCGTCCAACCATCCACCCATCATCCAACCAGCATCCAACCATCATCCAACCATCATCCAACCAGTCATCCAACCGTCATCCAACACCCTCATCCAACCGTCATCCAACCATCATCCAACCATCCAACCGTCATCCAACCGATCATCCAATCCCATCATCCAACCATCATCCAACCGTCATCCAACCGTCATCCAACCATCCAACCGTCATCCAACCATCATCCAACCATCATCCAACCGTCATCCAACCATCCAACCGTCATCCCCACCATCATCCAACCATCATCCAACACCAATCAATCCCGTCATCCAACCGTCATCCATAACCGTCATCCAACCATCCAACCGTCATCCCAACCATCCCAACCGTCATCCAACCCATCATCCAACCATCATCCAACCATCATCCAACCGTCATCCAACCGTCATCCAACCATCCAACCGTCATCCAATCGTCATCCAACCACCATCCAACCGTCATCCAACTCGTCATCCAACCACCATCCAACCGTCATCCCAACGTCATCCAACCGTCATCCAACCATCCATCCGTCATCCAACCGTCATCCAACCATCCATCGCATCCGTCATCCCAACCGTCATCCAACCATCCAACCGTCATCCAACCATCATCCCCAATCCCAATCATCCAACCGTCATCCAACCATCCAAACCGTCATCCAACCATCACTCATCACATCATCCACCTCATCCAACCATCATCCAACCGTCATCCAACCGCCATCCAACCATCCAACCGTCATCCAAACCATCCAACCGTCATCCAATCGTCATCCAACCACCATCCAACCGTCATCCAACTGTCATCCAACCATCCAACCGTCATCCCACAACCGTCATCCAACCGTCATCCAACCACCATCCAACGTCATCCACCACCACCGTCATCCCACCAACCGTCATCATCGTATCAACCATCCAAACCGTCATCCAACCGTCATCCAACCATCCAACCGTCATCCATCGTCATCCAACCATCCAACCGTCAATCCAACCGTCATCCAACCATCATCCAACCATCCAACCGTCAATCCAACCGTCATCCAACCGTCATCCAACCATCCAACCATACACCGTCATCCATCCGTCATCCAACCATGCCCCGTCATCAACCGTCATCCAAGCCTGTCATCCCACCACCACCCCCCCCCCCCCCCCGTCATCCCCGTCCATACCAACCATCCCCCCAACCGTCATCCATACCGTCATCCAACCGTCATCCAACCGTCATCCAACCATCCACCGTCATTCAACGTCATCACTATCCACACCGTCATCAACCATCCATCCGTCATCCAACCGAATTCATCCAACCGTCATCCAACCGTCATCCAACCATCCAACCGTTCATCCCAACCATCATCCAACCATCATCCAACCGTCATCCAAGCATCCAACCGTCATCCAACCATCATCCAACCATCATCCAACCATCATCCAACCGTCATCCAACCGTCATCCAACCATCCAACATCATCCAACCATCCAACCGTCATCCAACCATCATCCAACATCATCCAACCATCATCCAACCGTCATCCAACCATCATCCAACCATCCAACCGTCATCCAACCATCATCCAACCATCATCCAACCGTCATCCAACCATCCAACCGTCATCAACCATCCAACCATCATCCAACCATCATCCAACCGTCATCCAACCGTCATCCAACCATCCAACCGTCATCCAACCA
>NC_088842.1:33072687-33167687 GCF_904066995.2 Poecilia reticulata
TAATAAACATGATTTAACTGGAAATAATTTTCTCTTCTCGTTAATCTAACATTTATCTTTTATTTTTTTATTTGTTGTTGTCTTTCAGGGCCCAGTGATGGACTGGTGACCTGTCCATGGTGAACCCTGCCTCTCATCTGATGGCTGCTGGAGATGGGCACCACCAGCCCCCCTCACCATCCTACAAGGATCAGTGTGTTCAGATCATGGATGGAAAGATTTTAAGGTAGTTTGTCTCCTTAAGTCCAAACTTAAAACAGCTTCATAGTTAATGCCAACATCAACTGACTCTATGACATTGATGACTATTTATTTTCTACTTCCAACATAAACAAAGACGAAACCCAGAAATGTTTTTCCACTCCAGGAATCTGGTCCCAAACATCATCAGTTCTGATGATGTCACATACATGGCGAGTACAAAACGTCTTAAATTGAAAGTATTATTTTTTATTTGCCATTTTTCTGTTCTCTTTAGATACAAATACTTTGTTTAATTGCTCTATTGTTCTTTTTTGTAGGTTCCTGTAAGGTGCAGTGAACCGGAATGTTCTGGTTGATCCTCACTTTATGTTTTATTGTCACACTTCATGTTCATGTTCATGTGTTCACTTTAGATGTGTAAACTGATCATTTATGTAAAGTTCATAAAGTTGTGAGTAAAATTGGACAATTTTAAAATGTCTGTAATAAAACAATATTTGAATTGAATTGTAATTAATCTTTCCATGTAATTTTAGCCTAAAACAATGTAAATACTGTAGTTATGCAGGTCATGTACAAAATAGGAACGTAGGAATAAAGACGAATTATGAGTCATTAAAATTGTAGTTTATTATCAATAGCAGGAAATAAAAATTAAGTGTAATTTAAATACATTAATATATTAGCAGTATATTTAAAATATATTTAAAGTATATTTTCAATATAATTCTGACAGTATTAATACACAAAATATACTAATCAAGCTCTTGAATAGTACATAAATAAGTATACTTACAGTACACTAAGTACTACTTGAAGTTGTTCCAAAAAAGTACGTTGAAGTATACTAAGTACGTATACTAAAAATTGTAAATTAATACTATTTAAATACTATTAAAGTATGCTAAATAGTACAGTTTAAGTACATCGATAAAAGTATATTAAAGTATGTTAAAATGTAATGTACTAAATTATACTGTTTTTCACCAGGGTTGGCCATCAGTTCATGGTGAGGAATCAGGAAAACGTCTCTGAGTGACTAATTGGTTTAATTCCTCATATGCCGATTGCTTTGGTCTCGATTGTTTTGGTCTCGATTGCTTTGGTCTCGATTGTTTTGGTCTCGATTGTTTTGGTCTCGATTGCTTTGGTCTCGATTGCTTTGGTCTCGATTGCTTTGGTCTCGATTGCTTTGGTCTCCATTGCTTTGGTCTCGATTGCTTTGGTCTCGATTGCTTTGGTCTCGATTGTTTTGGTCTCGATTGTTTTGGTCTCCATTGCTTTGGTCTCGATTGCTTTGGTCTCGATTGCTTTGGTCTCGATTGCTTTGGTCTCGATTGTTTTGGTCTCGATTGTTTTGGTCTCGATTGTTTTGGTCTCGATTGCTTTGGTCTCGATTGCTTTGGTCTCGATTGCTTTGGTCTCGATTGCTTTGGTCTCGATTGTTTTGGTCTCGATTGTTTTGGTCTCCATTGCTTTGGTCTCCATTGCTTTGGTCTCGATTGCTTTGGTCTCGATTGCTTTGGTCTCGATTGTTTTGGTCTCCATTGCTTTGGTCTCGATTGCTTTGGTCTCGATTGCTTTGGTCTCGATTGCTTTGGTCTCGATTGTTTTGGTCTCGATTGCTTTGGTCTCGATTGCTTTGGTCTCGATTGTTTTGGTCTCCATTGCTTTGGTCTCGATTGCTTTGGTCTCGATTGTTTTGGTCTCGATTGTTTTGGTCTCCATTGCTTTGGTCTCGATTGCTTTGGTCTCGATTGTTTTGGTCTCCATTGCTTTGGTCTCCATTGCTTTGGTCTCGATTGCTTTGGTCTCGATTGTTTTGGTCTCCATTGCTTTGGTCTCCATTGCTTTGGTCTCGCCGCATCGATCAGAAGATTCTGATCCGGAATAAGGAGCATCAGAAACCCGTCTGCTGGGCCGTATGTAGCAAAGGTCACGAGGTCACTGAGTTATTCTGATCAAATGTAAGATCCGGATGGAGCGTCTGAGGCGGTAGGAGGAGCTGGGCGGGCAGAACGGCTCGTGGACCGACCCCTGATTGGTCGGTTTGTATCACACAGAGCTCCTGATTGGCCCGTTGTGTGGTTGCTACCACACAATGCATCTCCATTGGCTGACAGGAACTCAGGATGTTAAAGTTGTTATGTTCAGTCGGCCATGTTCTGTATGTGACCCTGCTGTTAGCCCATATGCTAACAGCCTCGCACAAAACTGCTCTGAAGCAGTGAAGTCTCAGTTAGACTCAATAAATAAAACCTATTAAACATTAAAACTACATTTATTATCTATAGATTTCACTGACAGGAAACTGAAAAAGCAGCAAAATGAAACGATGATGTGAACAAATTGGTTCTGAAACGGATTTCAAAAGAAAACATTGATGATGAGATGCTCTCATTATTCCTGGCACCAAACATGAGGAAATATCCTCGTCTCTGTCCGTCTGTCTGGAAGTCCAGGACGTGTGTGTGTGTGTGTGTGTGTGTGTGTGTGTGTGTGTGTGTGTGTGTGTGTGTGTGTGTGTGACAGAGAGGGCCATCTGTTAATGGCTGCGTGGAGAAGACCACAGTCCGTCCCCTGCTGTCTCTCTGGTTGTCGTCCATTTTCTGGTCTGTCCTGCTGGATGATGATGATGATGATGATGATGATGATGATGATGATGATGATGATGATGATGATGATGATGATCAGCTGCTGGTACCAGGAGGTTCTGATCGGAGCTCTAGACCATGAATGAACTGGGTGTGTGGAGACAGTTTTACCTTCCTGATTCTCAACACTTCCTGTAGTCCAGCCTTGAAGGAGCCAATCAATGGACAGGAGGACCCAGGAGTCAAAGCTCTGGTCACTTCCTGTTCCTGGCCTCCATTTTGAGACGCACGATGAGCAGGAAGTGCTGAACAAATGGAGGAGATGCTGAGCAGCTGCAGCTGAACAGGAGCAGCTTCTGGCTCTTCCTTTCTCTGTCACCTCGTTTCTGTTTCTGAAATCAATGCCTCTCCTCTTCCTCCTCTTCCTCCTCATCCTCCTCTTCCTCCTCGTCCTCCAGTGAAAGCAGCTTTCTTCGTCCTTGGTTCAGCTCCTCCTCCTCTGGTTTTCTTTTGCTCTGAACCTCTTTGGGTTTTGCTTTTATCTGCTCCAGCTCCTCTGGCTGTGTTTCTGTGTAAATGTGTGTATCTAAAGCAGACATCGCTGCAGCTGCTCGTGCCTTCAGTCTGTTTTCCTCTTGGTGGGAATTCGTGCTTCCAGCTTCTATGGAGGTAAAATGGAAGAACAGATTTGTGGCTCTTTGTCTCCGTCGGTTATTAGACTTCCTGCACAGCAGCAAACGGTGCGCTGCACCTGACCCCGCCCCTCACCCAGGGGATTGTGGGAATTTGATTCAGGCTTTGCCTCCATCTGGGAGGGAGGCAGGAGGAGCTGCAGCAGCAGGAGGAGGAGGAGCTGCAGCAGCAGCAGGAGCTGCAGCAGGAGGAGCTGCAGCAGGAGGAGCTGCAGCAGGAGGAGCTGCAGGAGGAGGAGGAGCTAACAGGCTGACCTAACTAAAGATGGAGGGCAGTGGTTGGAGCTGGCTGCTCGGTCAGCTACAAACACAGCTCTTGGACTTTGCCTTGGACATGGAACCAAGGAGCCACGTAGCAGAGTTGTAGTCAAGACCAAATCAGCGCCCCGCACTACATGACACAATATAATTAAGTTTACGTATCAAAATTGGTTCTCAAATTGATCTGAAAGATCCACATTCCCATAAAAATATCTAGATATTAAATATTTAGAGCTGAAATAAATTTAACCAGTATCGATTCAAACTCTTCTTCATTCTGCTTTCTTCTCATCTCTGTGATCCGCGGTGGTCCTCTGCCATCCCTAAATAGATAACACCCTGGGCGGTTGCCCATATTGCCCATGTCAGAAATAATAATTGTCTGCACCATTAAACATAGTAATTAACAACGCTCAACTCTGAACACTGTCCAAGGCGCAATAAGCAAGAAATAACCAAGCAGGAGGAGCATGTGACTGTTCTCATCCTCCCTCCTGCTGCAACATCTGCCACCATGACAGGAGATGAAAACAAAGAGCAATGAGCATGCTCTGCGTTCTTGTTTTATTTATTCACCAATTAAATAAATCTATATATATTTAATGAAATAAAATAATAATAGCTACTGCAGTGTACGCAGAGCATTGCAAGAACAAAGAACGGCTCTCAGTGAGGCTTCAGTCCCATCAACCTTAGTAAAGATCCGTCCAGAAGAATCGGATCGTTCCTGAATGTCATATCACCATATTGCACTTTGGTCACAGCGTTGTCCCATATATGCAACACCTCAGTCAAAACCTCCACACAATAATTCAGCGCATGAATGACAACTTTTTTTCATCACAGATGCAACATGTGTCTCAGTACAGCTAGCTTAGCTAGCATCACGTCCACAGATCTTACCTTTCTTTAAGCTTTCCTTCCAAGTGACGCTAAAAGTCCCACCGTCTGTGAAAGCGAAGCTGCTGATTTTACATGTCGCCATATCTATGATTTATGCAGCTATTATATTACTGACATTAGACAGACATCTTCTCCCGCTCAGAGGAAACCACTGCGCATGTCTGGAGCTCCGCAGCGAGTAAAGGTGGAGCCGATGGGTGACAACAGACACTACGTCACGTTATTGCTGGGATTTTACGGCGCCACCTTAAATCCCTGAACTTCACATTTTAACGGACAAAAAGAGCAACGAGACTTGGATGTAACGAGTAACGAGACAGTTTAGTAGAAATGTAGTGAAGTAGAAAGTACAGATACTTACTGTAAAATGTAGTGGAGTAAAAGTAGAAAGTACCCATTATTAAATCTACTTAAGTAAAGTACAGATACACGAAAATTGTACTTAAGTACAGTAACGACGTACTTGTACTTCGTTACTTCCCACCACTGTGTCCGGGCCACACCTGCTGGACATTTCACATCCAGGATGACGGCCCATCAGGGCCAGCAGTGTTGTGGTACTCGATACCGGTTTTGGTCTTGAGGCCATTTTTTGATGGTCTCGGTCTTGGGAGTGGCATGAGATAGGGCTGAAACGAGTGATTCGAGTTCCTCGATTATTAAAATTCCTCGAGGAAAACTGACCTGCCTCGAAGCTTCAATAATTTATATTTTATCATTTAGCCGCCGTGTTTCAGCCGGAACATGATCTGTGTTGCGCGGAGCTCTGACTTCCGCCTCTGACTGTTGACGGAAGCTACGTGTTAGCGGCATAACGTCCAATCTTCAGGTTCGTCCCGCGGGGATTTACTGATTGGTGATAATTCCGGGTTTTTATCATTTTCGGGGACCAATAAACATCCTTAAAATGCCCGGAGCGATGCCGGGAGTCCGGCAGCCTTTCTGCTCCGGAGCTGCTGGTTGAAGCTGAGGAGGATTTATACAGGTGAGCGGAGAGACGGAGCGGCGGGCGGCTGAGGGTTGATGCAGCTTTACGGACGAACCGTACAGTAAACTTACATCTGAACAGACGGGAGGCCGAGCTCATCGTACAGTCATGTTCAAAAGTTTTGAGAATGATTTAAATGTTAATATTTACAACGTCTACTGCTTCAGTTTTTATAACGGCACTTTGCATAAACTCCAGAATGTTATAAAGAGTGATCAGCTTTTAATTGCCTAGAAAATGCACTTTATCCACCAAAACACATTTCCACTTCATTGCAGCCTTAAAAGGACCAGCTAACATGGTTTGAGCTCCATTAACAGCTGTGGGTGTTGATGAGGACAGGGCTGCAGATCAATCTGGGATGATTAAGTAAGAATGACACCACTGGACACTTTAAAAAGAGGCTGGTTATTGGCACCATTGTTTCTCTCTGTGAACCATGGTTACCTCTAAAGAAACACCTGCAGTCATCATTGCACTGCACAAAAATGGCCTAACAGGGAAGAGCAGCTAGAAAGATTCACCTCAGTCAACAATCTATGGCATCAAGAACTTCAAGGAGAGAGATTGGTGCCAAAAAGGCTCCATTGGTGCCAAAAAGGTTCCATTGTTGCCAAAAAGGTTCCAGGGCGCCCAAGAAAGCCCAGCCAGCACCAGGACCGTCTCTTGAAAGTGTTTCAGCTGCGGGATGGATCGGGCTACCAGCAGTGCAGAGCTTGCTCAGGAATGGCAGCAGCAGGTGTGAGGGCATCTGCACTGTGAGGCGGAGACTCTTGGAGCAAGGCCTGGTCTCAAGGAGGGCAGCAAAGAAGCCACTTCTCTCCAGGAAAAACATCGGGGACAGACTGATACTCTGCAAAAGGTACAGGGAGTGGACTGCTGAGGACTGGGGTGAAGTCATTTTCTCTGATGGATCCTCTTTCCGATTGTTTGGGGCATCTGGAAAACAGCTTGTTGGGAGAAGACGAGGTGAGCGCCACCACCAGTCTGGTCTCATGCCAGCTGTAAAACATCCTGAAACCATTCATGTTGCTTCTCAGCCCAGGGAGTCGGCTCTCTCACAGTCTGGCCTAAAAACACAGCCATGAATAAAGAATGGTACCAGAATGTCCTCAGAGCAACTTCTCCCAACCGTCCAGAGCAGTTTGGTGATGAACAAAGCCTTTTCCAGCATGATGGAGCACCTGGCCATAAAGGTGATAACCAACTGGCTCAGGGAACAAAACAGAGATTTTGGGTCCATGGCCTGGAAACTCCCCAGATCTTAATCCCATTGAAAACTTGTGGTCAATCATCAAGAGACGGTGGACAAACAAAAACCTTCTGACAAAATGCATTGATTGTGGAAGAATGGACGTCTATCAGTCAGGATTTGGTCCAGAAGGTGATGGACAGCAGGACAGGGAGAATCACAGAGGTCCTGAAGAAGAGGAGGGGTCAGCACTGCAAATACTGACCATCTGCATTAACTCATTCTAACCGTCAATAAAAGCTTTTGGTACTCATGATGGTATTTCTGTATGTGATGAAAACATCTGACATGAAAACCAGAGGGCAGCAGATCATGTGAAATATAATATTTCTGTCATTCTCTTTTGGCCATAACTGAACATGGGAGGCAGATGAGTTTCTGAGTGGGACGAACGGAGAGACGTAAATATCCCGTGTTGGTCCTCATTACATTAGTCTGTCCGCTGGTCTATTTCCTCCTCTGCACCCCGATCTTACCTTCGTTCACTCGCCCGTCCTCTTCCTGTCCTCTTCCTGTCCTCTTCCTGTCCTCTTCCTGTCCTCTTCCTGTCCTCTTCCTGTTCTCTTCCTGTCCTCTTCCCGTCCTCTTCCCGTCCTCTTCCCGTCCTCTTCCTGTCCTCTTCCTGTCCTCTTCCTGTCCTCTTCCTGTCCTCTTCCTGTCCTCTTCCTGTCCTCTTCCCGTCCTCTTCCTGTCCTCTTCCCGTCCTCGTCCCGTCCTCTTCCCGTCCTCTTCCTGTCCTCTTCCTGTCCTCTTCCTGTCCTCTTCCTGTCCTCTTCCCGTCCTCTTCCCGTCCTCTTCCCGTCCTCTTCCTGTCCTCTTCCCGTCCTCTTCCTGTCCTCTTCCTGTTCTCTTCCTGCCCTCTTCCCGTCTTCTTCCTGCCCTCTTTCTGTCCTCTTCCTGTCCTCTTCCCGTCTTCTTCCTGTCCTCTTCCTGTCCTCTTCCTGTTCTCTTCCTGTCCTCTTCCCGTCCTCGTCCCGTCCTCTTCCCGTCCTCTTCCTGTCCTCTTCCCGTCCTCTTCCTGTCCTCTTCCCGTCCTCTTCCTGTCCTCTTCCCGTCCTCTTCCCGTCCTCTTCCCGTCCTCTTCCTGTCCTCGTCCCGTCCTCTTCCTGCCCTTTTTCTGTCCTCTTCCTGTCCTCTTCCCGTCTTCTTCCTGCCCTTCCTGTCCTCTTCCTGTCCTCTTCCTGTCCTCTTCCTGTCCTCTTCCCGTCCTCTTCCTGTCCTCTTCCCGTCCTCTTCCTGTCCTCTTCCCGTCCTCTTCCCGTCCTCTTCCCGTCCTCTTCCTGTCCTCTTCCCGTCCTCTTCCTGTCCTCTTCCCGTCCTCTTCCTGTCCTCTTCCTGTCCTCTTCCTGTCCTCTTCCCGTCCTCTTCCTGTCCTCTTCCCGTCCTCTTCCTGTCCTCTTCCTGTTCTCTTCCTGTCCTCTTCCCGTCCTCTTCCTGTCCTCTTCCTGTCCTCTTCCCGTCCTCTTCCCGTCCTCTTCCTGTCCTCTTCCTGTCCCGTCAGTTTGATTTCCAGCCTCGTCTTTCCAAACAGATTTTCCTCTCAGATTAATGGCTGCCTTTCCTCTGCCTGACCAGATTTATAGCCGGGTCCTTTTTCTCCTGTGAGGACAGGAGGAGGACATCTTTATGGTGTCCTCGTCCCTGAGACGTCTTCCTTATTTGATGGAGACTGACTGCTTAGCCTCTTTTTTTCAGCTTTTCACAAACAGCTTGACCTGAACGGTTTTGGAGGTTCTGATGAGGACTCCGTCTTCATCAGAACCTGCTGGTACCGAGTGTTTCCCTTCGACTCGCTGTTCTCTGGGTGAAGCTGATGACTTTTCAGTCACGTCTCCGTTGCTCCCTTTTCATTTTGAGTCGCCACTTTAAAAGAGGGAGATGAAAGTTTAAATATGAGGCAATAAGTTCAGCTGAAGAGGCAGAGAGACGTTTGGACTGAAGGACCTGCAGCCGGTTCTGCAGCTCCAGCTGGTACCAGGCTGGTTCCCAGAGTCCAGCTGCGGGCGGAGGCTGAATGAATGAATGAATGAATGAATGAATGAATGAATGAATGAATGAATGAATGAATGAATGAACAGCTCTATTGCAGGACATTTTCTGCATATTTGCATCTTTTGCTGTATTTCTGATATGTTGTGCTGATTGGTTAATCATTTAGTGGTCAGTTAGTGATTCCTGCCATTGGGTCAGAGGTCAAGAAGCTTCTTCACTGGCAGCTTCTAACCTGCAAGCAGGACAGATTCAGTCCAGGCTGATTCATCAACTTGTCATTTCTGTTGCATTCATTTTCTCCCTGCTTCAGATAAAAGTGATGACCTCTGACCCCAGACTCGCCCTGCACCTTTGTGTGTTTGCTTGACCTCAGCTAATTGGATTTTTTTCTGGGAAACCAACGGGTGGGGGCAGGGAGCTCGTTAGGAGCAGCAGCAGGAGTCTTAACGAGCTGACTGGGGAACGCTGCGGACCAGAACCGATCTGAGTCTGAGGCAGAACCTCAGCAGAACCTTTGGACTGCCTCGTTCTTCCCTTCCTGGCTGCGCCCTCGGTGTGTGGCGATCCCCCTGGCTGCGCCCTGGGTGTGTGGCGTTCCTCCTGGCTCCACCCTGGGTGTGTGGCATTCGCCCTGGGTGTGTGGCGTTCCCCCTGGGTGTGTGGTGTTCCCCCTGGGTGTGTGGTGTTCCCCCTGGCTGCGCCCTGGGTGTGTGGCGTTCCTCCTGGCTCCACCCTGGGTGTGTGGCATTCGCCCTGGGTGTGTGGCGTTCCCCCTGGGTGTGTGGCGTTCCCCCTGGCTCCTCCCTCGGTGTGTGGCGTTCCCCCTGGCTCCACCCTGGGTGTGTGGCATTCGCCCTGGGTGTGTGGCGTTCCCCCTGGGTGTGTGGTGTTCCCCCTGGGTGTGTGGTGTTCCCCCTGGCTGCGCCCTGGGTGTGTGGTGTTCCCCTGGCTCCTCCCTCGGTGTGTGGTGTTCCCCTGGCTCCTCCCTCGGTGTGTGGCGTTCCCCCTGGCTCCGCCCTGGGTGTGCGTTCCTCCTGGCTCCGCCCTCGGTGTGTGGCATTCGCCCTGGGTGTGTGGCGTTCCCCCTGGCTCCGCCCTGGGTGTGTGGTGTTCCCCCTGGGTGTGTGGTGTTCCCCCTGGCTGCGCCCTGGGTGTGTGGCGTTCCTCCTGGCTCCGCCCTGGGTGTGTGGCATTCGCCCTGGGTGTGTGGCGTTCCCCCTGGGTGTGTGGTGTTCCCCCTGGCTGCGCCCTGGGTGTGTGGTGTTCCCCCTGGCTCCTCCCTCGGTGTGTGGTGTTCCCCCTGGCTCCTCCCTCGGTGTGTGGCGTTCCCCCTGGCTCCGCCCTGGGTGTGCGTTCCTCCTGGCTCCGCCCTCGGTGTGTGGCATTCGCCCTGGGTGTGTGGCGTTCCCCCTGGCTCCGCCCTGGGTGTGTGGTGTTCCCCCTGGGTGTGTGGTGTTCCCCCTGGCTGCGCCCTGGGTGTGTGGTGTTCCCCCTGGCTCCTCCCTCGGTGTGTGGCATTCGCCCTGGGTGTGCGTTCCCCCTGGCTCCGCCCTCGGTGTGTGGCATTCGCCCTGGGTGTGTGGCATTCCCCCTGGCTCCGCCCTCGGCCCCGTCTGGAGTTTCTCAGGTTTACCTCCTTGTGACATTTAAAGGGCCGGCGTTTGGTCTTATCCCGTTTCTTTGTGTTTCTCCACCTGGGTTACCAGGAAATGCTCCCAGATACTTGCTGGACGTTTTTGTGCCGACTCTCAGCTCCGTCTGCCGACACTCAAACGTTCGTTCATTCTGACAGATTCCTGCATTTTCCACAATGCTAACGGATGCTAACATGCTAGATGAGCTAGCCTAGCCTTGTTTAGCGGTTGCTCCGACTCTCAGCCGCATCAGCTCGGTGTTCACTTCCTGCTCAGTGAAGGCGGACGCTTCCCCTCTGACCTCTGCTGTGTTTCCTGGATTCTCTCCCGTCCTCTGAACTGTAGATCATGAATGTGCTCAGCTGCTCTCAGAACCAAATGGGTCCAGTTTGCTCCTCCCAGCCTGGCTCCGACATCGTCAGCATGTCAGATTCACAGCAGCTAATGCTAACCTCATGCTAGCCAACCAGTAAGACCTACTTCACCAGGTCTTACTTCAACCTTCCCCCAGTTTGTCCCAGTAGCAGTGGCCATCCCGGGGATCTGTGTAGTGAACAGAACCCGACCAGCTGGACGGTCCAGTCTGTTAGATGGCGGCTCTCCGGGTTCTGATGGTTCTCCTCCCTCAGTGTGTTAGCGTCGTTAGCGTTAGCGTCGTTAGCAGGGTTAGCGCCCGCCGGCTGAACGAGGATTCAGATGTTTTGCTGCATCACAAACTGCTGCGTTTATGATTAGCTCCAGGCTAACTGCAGCTAAAGTGATGAGAGAGAAATTATGGGCTGGTACCAGAAACAGAACTAATAAAATCATTTATCCACCAATCAACCTGATCAGCTTTTCTAAACAGGAACCAGCAGAAAACATGAAGTTTGCTTCAGTGTCTGATTCTGAAGTCTAGTTTTAGCCGCATTCACTCTGATCTACTCCGATTCCGACGCATTTGGTCTTTCAGGCAGTTAGCCGCAGGATGTGGGTTCATGTATAGAAACGAGCTGAAAGCTTTGAAATCACCAAACAGCAGAGATGGGTTATGACTCATCGTGACCTCGTGACCCTGCTCAGGTTGAACTGAGCCGGGCGTTCGGACCAGCAGCCTGCTGAGGTGTAGCATCCGCCAGGGAAGCCATGTTGGATTAGCTCTACTTCCTGTTCTGACAGGAAACGGATCAGTTTGATCTTCTGGTTCTGGTTGACCTGCTCCGTCCTCGGCGTGTTTTGGAACCGTTTGCCATCTGTCCGTTTCCTGTTCGGTCCTGAACTGCAACGTTTGAACAACACAATAAGACTTTTCACCTCGTTATGCACACAAAGCTTCATTATTGATCATCATGAGACGCATCTAAAGACATAAAAACACAGAAATATCCTCCGTTGATGATGGCGGCACGTTTTGGAGGAAAATCAGCTGCAGGCTCCTGCATGTCAGAGTCTCCAGTCTGAAATGTTTTGCTCTCTTCTGTGGTTCTGACGCATCAAAATGAGTTAATTAATAAAAGATGCTGCCTGTTTCCACATTAGCATGAAGTAAACAGGCTCTCTGCTGAGATCTGATTGGAGGTTCAAATGTCACATTCATTTAGTTTGTTGCTGCTTACAGAATTATGTAAAGTTATTCCAGACTGACTTCGGTAAAATGTTTGGCTCTCAGCAGCTGATTGAACATGCAGATCAGCTCACATGACGATTATTAATATTCATTATCACGTTAATAATAACCAGCTTGGCTGAATGATCAGACACAGCAGACGGGTTCACCATCACTGGTCCGCTAACACAGCAGAACCGGTCCGGTTCTGACCCACTGGGTCAGCCAAACGTTTCTAACTTTTGGTTAGAAAGAAGCTGCAGCTGGAGGCGTCGTGATCAGATCATCAGATCCTCTTCAGGTCGTCGGTGTTTCCTGATGCTTGAAGCTCCTCCAGCCGTTAGCAGCTGACGCAGCTGAAGCTTTGACTGCAGCAGGTTGTGTTTCGGTTTTTGTTCTCCTGCCTGATGATCCTGTTTGCTGGTAGATGAGCGGTGATGATGTCATCGCGGCGTCTCAGTGGGAGTTTTTCTGTCTGGGATTCTTTCACTGGAGGGACTGGAGTGAAGGTGTGATGAACACATGAGGAGCATGAACTCCCCATGAACGTCACAGCAGGGTGCTACGGATTCTACACAGTGAGACATCTGTAATCAATACGCCCATCTCTGATGGAGCTGAACGCTGCTGCAGCAGGGATCCCCGGATCTCCGTGACCTCTGACCTTATTCACATGTTCGTGAACTCAAACAATGTTAATTATATTTATTTATGCTGTTTGTTACATATTTTATGTTTTCTGGCAGAAACTAGATCAAAGGTCAAAGTTCAGCCTGATTTTATCCACAAGGGCTTCAGTTGTTTGTCCACCTGAGCAGCTGCAGCTCCTCCTCCTTCACCTCAATCTTCAGTAAATCATCTGTTTCTGCTGCAGGTCTGATGAAGAGCTGCTTGTTAAAATAGAAGGGATGGCCCCTAGAAGGGACGGCCCCTAGATGGGACGGCCCCCCCGACGGGACGGCCCCCCGACGGGACGGCCCCTAGAAGGGACGGCCCCTAGATGGGACGGCCCCTAGAAGGGACGGCCCCGAGATGGGACGGCCCCCCGACGGGACGGCCCCTAGAAGGGACGGCCCCCCAGTAGAACCGGGTCGAAGGAGAATGAATCAAAAAAGACTGACCTTTGACCTGGAAATAACAGGTTCTGAGTTTCTGCTCAACCTTTTATTGTGCAGAAATGAAGCACCACAAAGTCGTTCTCTCACATTATCTATAAACCATGAACATGTAGAGAAATAATTACTTTATTGCTGCAGAATAAAAATAACACGTAAAACATGTTTGAAACCGAAAAGTTAACATGGTGAGAAACATCCAGACGTTCAGAATAATTCCTGTTGGTTCTGAGGGAACCGGACCTGCTGGAGGAGAAACCAGAATCACTGACTGGAGGAGCGAGAAGACGAGCCGCCGGGAGCCGACCCATCAGCTGTTTGCTTCTAATGTCTGGTTTCCAGTCATGACCCAAACCGACCAGAACCAGAAATCACAGGAGCCCGATCCATCAGAGCCGTTCTGTTAGAGCCATGATGGATCATCTGAACTGATCCCAGTTCATTCCTTAGTCTGGATACACACACACTTCCTGTTCCCTGGATCCACACACACTTCCTGTTCCCTGTCCTGGATCCACACACACTTCCTGTTCCGTGTCCTGGATCCACACACACTTCCTGTTCCGTGTCCTGGATCCACACACACTTCCTGTTCCGTGTCCTGGATCCACACACACTTCCTGTTCCGTGTCCTGGATCCACACACACTTCCTGTTCCGTGTCCTGGATCCACACACACTTCATGTTCCGTGTCCTGGATCCACACACACTTCCTGTTCCGTGTCCTGGATCCACACACACTTCCTGTTCCGTGTCCTGGATCCACACACACTTCCTGTTCCGTGTCCTGGATCCACACACACTTCCTGTTCCGTGTCCTGGATCCACACACACTTCCTGTTCCGTGTCCTGGATCCACACACACTTCCTGTTCCGTGTCCTGGATCCACACACACTTCCTGTTCCGTATTCCAGCAGCCTCGGATCGTTTCACAGCTGTAAATAAAAATCTTCCTGCTGTTCTTTACCATCGAACGTTTCCAGTTGATGCTGAACGACTTCAGAGTTACAGTGATTTTGGTTGCATAGGGTGTGTGTGTGTGGTGTGTGTGTGTGTGTGTGTGTGTGGTGTGTGTGTGTGTGGTGTGTGTGTGTGTGTGTGTGTGTGGTGGTGTGTGTGTGGTGTGTGTGTGTGTGGTGTGTGTGTGTGTGGTGTGTGTGTGTGTGTGGTGTGTGTGTGGTGTGTGTGTGTGTGTGTGTGTGTGGTGTGTGTGTGTGTGTGTGTGTGGTGTGTGTGTGGTGTGTGTGTGTGTGTGTGTGTGTGTGTGTGTGGTGTGTGGTGTGGTGTGTGTTGTGTGTGGTGGTGTGTGTGTGGTGTTTGGTGTGTGTGTGTGTGTGGTGTGTGTGTGTGTGTGTGTGTGTGTGTGTGTGTGTGTTGTGTGTGTGTGTGTGTGTGGTGTGGTGTTGGTGTGTTGGTGTGTGTGTGTGTGTGTGTGTGGTGGTGTGTGTGTGGTGTGTGTGTGTGTGTGTGTGTGTGTGGTGTGTGTGTGTGTGTGTGTGGTGTTGTGTGTGTGTGTGTGTGGTGTGTGTGTGTGTGTGGTGTGTGTGTGTGTGTGTGTTGTGTGTGTGTGATGCTGTGTGTGTGTGTGTGTGTGTGTGGTGTGTGTGGTGTGTGTGTGTGCTGTGTGGTGTGGTGTGTGGTGTGTGTGTGTGTGTGTGTGTGTGTGTGTGGTGTGTGTGTGTGTCTGTGTGTGTGTGGTGTGTGTGTGTGTGTGTGTCTGTGTGTGTGGTGTGTGTGTGTCTGTGTGTGTGTGGTGTGTGTGTGTGTGTGTCTGTGTGTGTGTGGTGTGTCTGTGTGTGTGTGTGTCTGTGTGTGTGGTGTGTGTGTCTGTGTGTGTGTCTGTGTGTGTGTGTGTGTGTGTGTGTGTCTGTGTGTGTGTGTGTGTGTGGTGTGTGTGTGTGTGGTGTGTGTGTGTGTGTGTGTGTGTGTGTGTGTGTGTGGTGTGTGTGTGTGTGTGTGTCTGTGTGTGTGGTGTGTGTGTGTGTGTGTGTGGTGTGTGTGTGTGTGTGTGTGTGTGTGTGTGTGTGTGTGTGTGTGTGTTTCCTTTCTCTCCCTGTATGAATTTATTCTGGTTCCTGCTGAGCTGCACTCAGAATCGACTGGATAAATCAGTGGCAGCATTTTCCTTCGCTGTGTTTCAGTTCAACATTTATAGGCTTGAAAAATCGACGGATTTATGAATCGTGACGTCAGAGGCCTTCGCCTCGGCGCAGGAAGTCTAGTCGGTCCGGTTTCCTGGCCAGAGTCGGTGAACAGCAGCAGCTTCAGCTCGTCTGGAAAACCCTGAATAATGAGGAGGAGAAAAGTTTCCTATTAAAACGTCATCATTCGTCCAGCTGAGCCTCCGGCTGAGTGTCTGCCACCACCGTGCTTCACCATGTTGATGTTTTCCTCAGGATGTTCTCTGAAGCGTCCAGAACCAGACAGGTTCTGGTTGAGTGAACTGAAGGAACTTGAAAAGGTCCGTGTGGAACAGATCAGCTCCTGCCATCGCTAACCGGGTCCAGAGCTCAGACCTCACTGCGTCGCCATGGCAACCCTGACCCAGCATTCCTGGGGTTTAGCAGGATTTTCCCCGTTAGCAGCGCTAGCTGAGACAGTCTCTTAGTTCAGTGTTTGCAGAAGATGCTAAGCTAACAGCACCATTCTGCTGAGGCCCGGTTCCGGTCCGGTTCCACCAGATTTCAATGCTTTTTGGAGTCTGGTGAGCTGGACGTTTCCGGAACCTTGGGTCAGTTTGCTGCGTCTCCCTGGATGTGATGAGGAAGCAGGTTCCAGGTCAGATCCGGGTCGGTTCTGGGTTGACCCCACGGTCGGTTCCTGGTCGGCTCTGAGTTGGTTCCGGGTCGGCCCCACGGTCGGCTCCGGGTCGGTTCTGGGTTGGTTCTGGGTCGGCCCCACAGTCCGCTCCGAGTCGGTTCTGGGTTGGTTCTGGGTCGGTTCCGGGTCGGCCCCACGGTCGGCTCCGGGTCGGTTCTGGGTTGGTTCTGGGTCGGCCCCACGGTCGGCTCCGAGTCGGTTACAGGTCGGTTCCGGGTCGGCCCCACGCTCGGTTCCTGGTCGGCTCTGGGTCGGTTACAGGTCGGCCCCACGCTCGGTTCTGGGTCGGCTCCGTGTTGACCCCACGGTCGGCTCCGGGTCGGTTCTGGGTCGGCTCCGTGTTGACCCCACGGTCGGCCCCACGGTCGGCTCTGATTCTGTCCGTCTTTGTGTCCACAGGCAGACGGACAGCCATGGACGTCCTCTGGCTCGTCCTCCTGTCCTGCCTCCCGTCCTGCCTCCCCGACATGCTGTGTCCGAAGCGCTGCACCTGCCAGAACCTGCTGCCGTCCTACACGGTGCTGTGCGCCAAGACGGGCCTGCTCTTCGTCCCGCCAAACATCGACCGGCAGACGGCCGAGCTGCGGCTGATGGACAACTTCATCACCACGCTGAGACACCGAGACTTCGCCAACATGACCAGCCTGGTGAGTCCTGGTGCTGAACTTATTACGCCGTTGATTTGGTGTCCGGCTTCAGGAGCCACTCAGACATCAGGCATGTCCACCTGCAGGTGGCGCTATGGCAGAAAATGTGTTTATGCTTCTGTTAGGATTTGACTTTTCTTTATTCTAGGTTCTGTTTCTTGTGAGTCTGTGTACCGTCCTGTTTTCCCCGATTGTTCCCAGCTGTGTCGAGTTCCCCTGATTACCTCCTGTGTCTTTTAAGTCCACCTGTTGTCCTCGTCTCTTGCCGTCTGACAGCCGTCCCAGTCGAGCTGTCTAGTCCTGAGTCGGTTAGCTCGCGTTAATCCAGTTCTTCTGAACTAACCCATCATGGCCCCCTCATGACCCCATATTGCCCCCATCATGACCCCATATTTCCCCCATCATGACCCCATATTTTACCCATCATGACCCCATCATGGCCCCATCATGACCCCATATTTCCCCCATCATGACCCCATATTGCCCCCATCATGACCCCATATTTCCCCCATCATGGCCCCATATTGCCCCCATCATGACCCCATATTGCCCCCATTATAGCCCCATCATGGCCCCATATTGCCCCCCATCGTGGCCCCATCATGCCCCCATTATAGCCCCATCATGGCCCCATATTGCCCCCATCACGGCCCCATCGTGACCCCATCATGACCCCATATTGCCCCCATCATGACCCCATATTGCCCCCATCATGACCCCATATTGCCCCATCATGGCCCCATCATGACCCCATATTGCCCCCATCATGGCCCCATATTGCCCCCATCATGGCCCCATCATGACCCCATATTGCCCCCATCATGACCCCATATTGCCCCCATCATGGCCCCATCATGACCCCATATTGCCCCCATCATGGCCCCATCATGACCCCTTATTGCCCCCATCATGACCCCATATTGCCCCCATCATGACCCCATATTGCCCCCATCATGACCCCATATTGCCCCCATCACGGCCCCATCATAGCCCCATATTGCCCCCATCACGGCCCCATCATGACCCCATCACGACCCCATCATGACCCCATATTTCCCCCATCATGACCCCATATTGCCCCCATCACGGCCCCATCATGACCCCATATTGCCCCCATAATGACCCCATAATGACCCCATCATGACTCCATCATGGCCCCAATCATGACCCCATATTGCCCCCATCATGACCCCATATTGCCCTCATCATGACCCCATATTGCCCCCATCATGACCCCATATTGCCCCCATCACGGCCCCATCATGACCCCATATTGCCCCCATCATGACCCCATATTGCCCCCATCATGGCCCCATCATGACCCATATTGCCCCCATCGTGGCCCCATCATGACCCCATATTGCCCCCATCATGGCCCCATCATGACCCCATATTGCCCCCATCATGACCCCTTATTGCCCCCATCATGACCCCATATTGCCCCCATCATGACCCCATATTGCCCCATCATGACCCCATATTGCCCCCATCACGGCCCCATCATAGCCCCATATTGCCCCCATCACGACCCCATCATGACTCCATCACAGCCCCCTCATGACCCCATATTGCCCCCATCACGGCCCCATCATGACCCCATCACGACCCCATCATGACCCCATCACGACCCCATCATGACTCCATCACAGCCCCATCATGACCCCATATTGCCCCCATCACGGCCCCATCATGACTCCATCATGGCCCCAATCATGACCCCATATTGCCCCCATCATGACCCCATATTGCCCTCATCATGACCCCATATTGCCCCCATCACGGCCCCATCATGACCCCATATTGCCCCCATAATGACCCCATCATGGCCCCATAATGACCCCAAGCCTTTAATTTTTTTGAACATTTTAGCAGAACCGGCTCCAGTCCAGATGGGTTCCTCGTTTCCTCTAGTCGTGTCTCCAGCGTGATCCTGTGTTTGTTGGTGCAGATCCACCTGACCCTGAGCCGGAACACCATCAGCCAGATCCGACCCTACACCTTCGCCGACCTGCAGGACCTCCACGCCCTCCACCTGGACGCCAACCGCCTCACCGTCCTGGACGACTCGCACTTCCAGGGCCTGGTGAACCTGAGGCACCTGATCCTGGCCAACAACCAGCTGCACAGCATCTCAGAGGGGGCCTTCCAGGTAGGAGCGCCTCACAGGGGGCCTTCCAGGTAGGGGGCCTTCCAGGTAGGGGGCCTTCCAGGTAGGAGCGCCTCACAGGGGGCCTTCCAGGTAGGAGTGCCTCACAGGGGGCCTTCCAGGTAGGAGCGCCTCACAGGGGGCCTTCCAGGTAGGAGTGCCTCACAGGGGGCCTTCCAGGTAGGAGTGCCTCACAGGGGGCCTTCCAGGTAGGGGGCCTTCCAGGTAGGGGGCCTTCCAGGTAGGAGCGCCTCACAGGGGGCCCTCCAGGTCGGCGCGCCTCACAGGGGGCAGAAGAGCCTTCGTTCATTCGGTCCAACCTGCTCTTCACTGAGTTGTCTGAGTGTTGGGAACGTGGAGCTTGGCTTATTGAGAGGAAAATAAAATGGTGTGAGGTTGGAAAGCGCTGCCGGCGCCGTGCCAACGCTCTGGATGCGGCTCGGCACTCAGAACCTTTCCGTTCTGCCAACAAGCGCTATGAATCATCCGACCTCGCAGTCGGACGGCCTCTGCCAACAACCCTCTGCTGAAAACTCATTGAAAGTCATTAAAAGCGGCTCAGAGTAGCTGTGGTGCTGCGGGTCGAGTGGTTCCTGGCTCCACCAGAACCAGCCGGCCCAGCTGGATGTCTGTGATGACCTGAGCAGCGCCGAGCGCAGCTGCTGCAGGGCAGCATCAGGACGAGCTTCAGTATGTCCCTGTCCTGTCCCCCGCAGGACTTCCTGGAGACGCTGGAGGACCTGGACCTGAGCTACAACAACCTGGTGGACATCCCGTGGGACACGGTGTCCCTGCTGGTGAGCGTCAACACGCTGAGCCTGGACCACAACCTGATCGAGAGCGTCCCCGAGGGAATCTTCTCCAACCTGCACAAACTGGCCAGGTACGGCTCTGTGCTCAGGGCGCCGGCAGCGGCTGGGCTGCTGCCAGCTTCCTCTGGTTGGATCTTGTCCAGCAAGTTCTGGTTCTGCTGCATCACCGATGATCAAATGTATCTAAACGTCTGGGCCCAGAGGAGAGAAATTATTGTTTCTATTTCATTTTTTATTTAAAGTTATTTCCTAATTGGTGGAAACAAAGTCGACGTGGCATTTGGCCACTTCCTGTCGGCCGCCGCGGCGTCTGGCCACTTCCTGTCGGCCGCCGCGGCGTCTGGCCACTTCCTGTCTGACCAGTGTCTCCCAGCAGACTGCATTAACATTCCTGCACCACCACAGCAGAGCTGCGTCCTGATTGGCTGGAAGGTCTCAGGTGTGAGTGGGTGTTGGATCCGGGCGGATGGAGGACGGGCCGAGACGTTTGCTGCTCCTCTCTCTGACTGCTGATCCTCGCTCCTCCTCGCTCCTCCTCCTCGCTCCTCTTCCTTCGGCGCTTAACGCCAGAAAGCCTTAAATCTGATTGTGAGGACTGAGTCGGCCTCCATTCTCCTGATCTGCCGCTTTCATTTTGTGCTCATATTTACAGCAGCAGAAATGAAACGCTGGGAACTGATGCCGACGTTTCTCCTTCCTAAGATCAGTTTTTCTTCCAGGACGTTTTCATGGCTGCTTTTTAAAAACCGCTGAGGCTGCAGACATGTTGCTGATGTCTGTGTCCACCAGGCTGGACATGACTGTGTCCACCAGGCTGGACACGTCTGTCTCCAGCAGGCTGGACACGTCTGTGTCCACCAGGCTGGACACGTCTGTCTCCAGCAGGCTGGACACGTCTGTGTCCACCAGGCTGGACAAGTCTGTCTCCAGCAGGCTGGACACGACTGTGTCCACCAGGCTGGACATGTCTGTGTCCACCAGGCTGGACATGACTGTGACTGTCCACCAGGCTGGACATGTCTGTGTCCACCAGGCTGGACATGACTGTGACTGTCCACCAGGCTGGACATGTCTGTCTCCAGCAGGCTGGACACGTCTGTGTCCACCAGGCTGGACACGTCTGTCTCCAGCAGGCTGGACACGTCTGTGTCCACCAGGCTGGACAAGTCTGTCTCCAGCAGGCTGGACACGACTGTGTCCACCAGGCTGGACATGTCTGTGTCCACCAGGCTGGACATGTGTGTCCACCAGGCTGGACACGTCTGTCTCCAGCAGGCTGGACAGAACTGTGTCCACCAGGCTGGACATGTCTGTGTCCACCAGGCTGGACATGTCTGTGTCCACCAGGCTGGACACGACTGTGTCCACCAGGCTGGACATGTCTGTGTCCACCAGGCTGGACATGACTGTGTCTCTGTCCACCAGGCTGGACACGTCTGTGTCCACCAGGCTGGATACGTCTGTCTCCAGCAGGCTGGACATGACTGTGTCTCTGTGTCCACCAGGCTGGACACGACTGTGTCCACCAGGCTGGACATGTCTGTGTCCACCAGGCTGGACATGACTGTGTCTCTGTCCACCAGGCTGGACATGTCTGTGTCCACCAGGCTGGACACGTCTGTCTCCAGCAGGCTGGACATGTCTGTGTCTCTGTGTCCACCAGGCTGGACATGTCTGTGTCCACCAGGCTGGACATGTCTGTGTCCACCAGGCTGGACATGACCGTGACTTTGTCCACCAGGCTGGACATGTCTGTGTCCACCAGGCTGGACATGTCTGTGTCCACCAGGCTGGACATGTCTGTGTCCACCAGTCTGGACATGTCTCTCTCTGTGTCCACCAGGCTGGACATGACGTCCAATAAGCTGAAGAAAATCCCCCCGGACCCGCTCTTCCTTCGGATCCCGGTCTACGCCAAGATGAAGGGCTCTCCGCTCACGGCGCTGGTTCTGAGCTTCGGGGGAAACCCGCTGCACTGCAACTGTGAGCTGGTGTGGCTGCGGCGTCTGACCCGCGAGGACGACCTGGAGACCTGCGCGTCTCCCAGGGACCTGGCCGGGAAGTACTTCTGGACCATCAGAGAGGTGCGCTCGCTAGCTAGCACGCTTCCTGCTAGCGCTAGCATGCTTCCTGCTAGCGCTAGCTAGGTTCTGACTGGCTCTGACCCGGTTCTGATCTGGTTCAGACCCGGTTGTGATCTGGTTCTGATCCTGATCTGGTTCTGACCCAGTTATGATCTGGTTCTGACCCAGTTATGATCTGGTTCAGACCCAGTTCAGACCCGGTTCTGATCTGGTTCTGACCCGGTTCTGATCTGGTTCTGACCCAGTTCTGATCAGGTTCAGACCCAGTTCTGATCTGGTTCTGATCAGGTTCAGACCCAGTTCTGATCTGGTTCTGACCCGGTTCTGATCTGGTTCTGACCCAGTTCTGATCTGGTTCTGATCAGGTTCAGACCCAGTTCTGATCTGGTTCTGACCCGGTTCTGATCTGGTTCTGACCCAGTTCTGATCAGGTTCAGACCCAGTTCTGATCTGGTTCTGACCCGGTTCTGATCTGGTTCTGACCCGGTTCTGGAGCCGCAGCGGGATTAGAAACCGCACCTGGAGCCGACAGGTTAATGAGGCTGCTGCAGGAGGAGCTCCTGACCTCTGACCCCTGCGGGGCTCGGACCGGATCCACTGCAGTCCGGTGCGGCGCCGTGTAGTGAGGCTCTCTCTCTCCGTGCTGCAGGAGGAGTTCGTCTGCGAGCCGCCCATGATAACGCGCCACACCTCCAAGATGTTTGTGATGGAAGGTCAGGAGGTCAGCCTGCGCTGTAAGTCCATCGGGGACCCGGAGCCGTCCACGCACTGGGTCAGCCCGGACGGGAAGCTGATCGGGAACACGTCCAGAACCGTCTGCTACGAGAACGGGTCGCTGGACATCCTGAAGGCGTCCGTCAAGGTGGGCGGGGCTTCGCTGATCCCGACTCTTCCTGAGTTTCTCTTCCGCTCTTCATGAGTTCCTGCTGTTTCCTGTTCCTAAGGATTCTGGGAAGTTTATGTGCATCGCGTCCAACGCAGCGGGCGAAGCCACCGCCCCCGTTGAGCTGGTCGTCAACGCCTCCCCACACTTTGGGCCCAAACTGGAGCCGGACCCGGGCCCCTCAGACATCCCCACATCCATCAAATCCAACGTGAGCGGGGGCCAGGCCCGGGCCGACCCGCAGCGGGTCAGCGTGTCGGACCTGACCTCCAGCTCCGCCCTGATCCGCTGGCCGCCACAGAACCACATCCCAGGGGTCCGCATGTACCAGGTCCAGTACAACAGCTCCACCGACGACATCCTGATCTACAGGTGAGGCGTTTCAGCCGCAGAGCGGACGGTTCCCCCGCCGCCGTCTGGACCGGTCAGAATCACAGAGAGGAAACCGGGCCTTTCTGGAGCAGGTTCTGAGTTTGGCTGTGGGATGTTAGTAGCTCAGCCAGCCGAGCAGATTAATAATCCATGATCATCCTGAAAGCTTCAGGGTTAAACCATTTATCAGAAGCGCTGTCACACTGTGTGAGTTAGCTATTCCATTCCACAGCTCCTTAGCTGATCTTATGCTAGCGGTGAACACAGCTAGCATTGCTAGTGGTCAGTGGTGGACACCGCTAACTACAAAGTCCTAACCCTGATACGTTCATCATAAGCGTTAGCTAACAGTTTAGCTTAGCAGTAAAATGCCGTACCAACATTCCTGTTAGCTGCTGAGGTTAAACTGAAAACACTTCCTCTTCCAGAAGCTTCTTCCACTTCCTGCTCTTCGTCAGACGAACACTTGAATGTTTTTTCACTCAGTCACGTTTTCCACACTAAAGAGAGTTTCTGCTGCAACCTGTTGGTGTGGAGAAGCAGCTGTGACTCCAGATGACGGTTCATTAACCGGACGGAGAAAACCACCGGGCTGAAGGTCAGCTGCTGCAGCAGCTGCTGCAGGTGCTGCAGCTGCTGCTGTAGATGCTGCTGAAGGTGACCTGACCTCCAGCTCCGCCCTGATCCGCTGGCCGCCACAGCTGCTGTAGATGCTGCTGAAGGGGCTGTAGGTGCTGCAGCTGCTGTAGATGCAGTATATGCTGCTGTAGATGAAGCAGCATAAAGGGAATCCCTTCCCCTTAATGAGCGCAGAGAGAGACTCCAAGATGGCCGTGAAGCAGCAGGCCTCTGCTTTCATAAAGCAAAGTGTTGTTGCTGCAGCAGTTGTTCAATTTAAGGTTAAAGATTAATCCGAGTGGTTATCTTACACAATATTCCTATCTCTGTAGGAATGAGCTGAATTAATAAAACGGCTCATAATTCAGATGTGGCTTCGAATAAAAGACCCGGCTCCAGAACTGGACCCGTTTGGACTCTTCTGTCCCCAGGCGTTCCTCCCAGCAGAGGCGCCCTGGGCAAACCGCCGTTCTGGTCCCGGTGTCTCCTGGGAAAACGCCGTTCCTCATGTTGGGACGTTTCCTGTTTGAGCTCCTGATGCGACGGCAGGCAGGGTTTACGGCCAGGTTCCTCCAGAACCCAACATTTACTTTGTAGAAGCTCAAGGAACAATATTCACAGTCAGATTGGTTTGTTACCATAGCAACCATCTGATGCTGAGTTTGAGTTTCAGCTCCGTTTGTTCACAAATACTAATTAGTAAGCTGCAGTTATAATTTATTGCTTTATAGGTTTGCCAGTTAAACTTCTCCCATATTTCACTAAATCCAACACAGAAGCTGCTAGAGCTGCTGATGTTTTAGCAACAAAAGGGGCCCATAAGTCAGATTCTGCCCCAGGCCCCATGCAGCCTTGGACCGGCCCTGTAAGCTGCTGCACTATAGAGGAGCAACAAACGGGAGATTTAATTCAATGCTGCTAATGTAACTTTAGTAGCTCTAACATTTCGTGTCTGTTGAGTTTTTAACACAGAAACTATTTTGGTTGGTTGAGTTTCTGGACGAGTTTCTCAGATGTCTGGTGGCCTCAGCGCATTAACTCTGACTATATGTGGACAAAACATTTGATACGGTTTAGTGTAACCGGAAAAATTATTAATAATAAAATAATATAAAATCAGCGTGATGCGTGACTGCGAGGAGAGTGAAAGCTCCTCACCGGGTTAAACCTGCACAATGACTGATTAGCACTGGGTCGTTAGCCGCTAACGCACCGGCTAACCGGGAACACAGACCTAAACTTTACCGGGAAGACAGTGAAACGCTGGGCAGCGAGTTGAGATGGAAACGTAATGTTTTGTTCACTAATATACATCATTCTCACCTCAAAGCTCCTCTGAAAGCGCGACTACATGTTATTTCTGCGGTTCACGTAGAGCTGCGCAACCAGAGCTAACCACAGCTAACCGGAGCCAGTGGTGGGAAGTTACTGTACTTAAGTACAGTTTTCGTGTATCTGTACTTTACTTAAGTAGATTTAATAATGGGTACTTTCTACTTTTACTCCACTACATTTTACAGTAAGTATCTGTACTTTCTACTTCACTACATTTCTACAAACTGTCGCGTTACTCGTTACATCCAAGTCGCGTTGCTCTTTTTACCGTTAAAATGTGAAGTTCAGGGATTTAAGGTGGCGCCGTAAAATCCCAGCAATAACGTGACGTAGTGTCTGTTGTCACCCATCGGCTCCACCTTTACTCGCTGCGGAGCTCCAGACATGCGCAGTGGTTTCCTCTGAGCGGGAGGAGATGTCTGTCTAATGTCAGTTATATAATAGCTGCATAAATCATAAGATATGGCGACATGTAAAATCAGCAGCGCTTCGCTTTCACAGACGGTGGGACTTCGTCCAACTTTTAGCGTCACTTGGAAGGAAAGCTTAAAGAAAGGTAAGATCTGTGCTAGCAAAGCTAGCTGTACTGAGAGACATGTTGCATCTGATGAAAGAAGTTTGTCATTCATGCACTGATTTACTGTGTGGAGGTTTTGACTGAGGTGTTGCATATATGGGACAACACTGTGACCAAAGTGCAATATAGTGATATGACATTCATGGACGATCCGATTCTTCTGGACGGATCTTGACTAAGTCCTATAGTGCTGAAGCCTCACTGAGAGCCGTTCTTTGTTCTTGTAATGCTCTGGTACACTGCAGTAGCTATTATTATTTTATTTCATTAAATATATATAGATTTATTTAATTGGTGAATAAATAAAACAAGAACATAAGAACACAGAGCATGCTCATTGCTCTTTGTTTTCGTCTCCTGTCATGGTGGCAGACGTTGCAGCAGGAGGGAGGATGAGAACAGTCGCCTCCTCCTGGTTGGTTACTTCTTGCTTATTGGGCCTTGGACAGTGTTCATAGTTGAGCTTGTTAATTGCTGTTTAATGGTGCAGACAATTATTTCTGACATTGGCAATATGGGCAACCGCCCAGGGCGTTATTTCTTTAGGGATGGAAGGAGACCTCTGTGTATTGTGGCACAGAGATGAAAGTAAAACAGAATGAAGAAGAGTTTGAATTGATACTGGTTACATTTATTTCAGCTCTAAGTATTTAATATCTAGGTGTTTTTATGGGAAAGTGAATCTTTCAGATCAATTTGAGAAGCAGTTTTGATAGGAGCACTTAATGTTATTGTCATGTAGCACGGGGTGCTGGTTTTGATTTGGTCTTGGGTTCAGTGGTCCAGACTAAAACTCTGCTCCGTGGCTCCTTGGTTCCATGTCCTCCTCTGCCAGTTGGATTCTTTCAAAATAAATGTGTGGCAAAAAAAGTGAAGTTCATGTTATGTTAGGACAGGAGACGAGATGTTTCCATCCCTGAAATTATGATGCATAGAATCACATATCTAAATTTAAACTATGTTACAGAATAAACGCAATAAAAACATGTTTTATCTGTGGCTGTTCATTAAAATGGGACATTACTGATGTATTAAAATTAAATATGATCGGTACACTTAATGATATTAGTGATTAGGCAATGCATTAGCAAGTACTTTTACTTTTAATACTTAAGTATTTTTAAAAGCCAGTACTTTTTTACTTTTACTTAAGTAAAATGTTAATGTGGTACTTTGACTTTTAAGTACATTTTTTGAGTATTTTCTCCACCTCTGACCAGAGCTAACCGGAGCTAACCACAGCTAACCGGAGCTAACCACAGCTAACCGGAGCTAGCCACAGCTAACCGGAGCTAACCACAGCTAACCGGAGCTAGCCACAGCTAACCGGAGCTAACCACAGCTAACCGGAGCTAGCCACAGCTAACCGGAGCTAACCACAGCTAACCGGAGCTAACCACAGCTAACCGGAGCTAACCACAGCTAACCGGAGCTAGCCACAGCTAACCGGAGCTAACCACAGCTAACCGGAGCTAGCCACAGCTAACCGGAGCTAACCACAGCTAACCGGAGCTAGCCACAGCTAACCGGAGCTAACCACAGCTAACCGGAGCTAGCCGTTGAGGTTAACTTTAGACATCCAGCTGCTGCAGCGCGCGAGGCCTCGCCCAGTGGTGTGGTTGGTCCGGCTTTAAATGCAGAAACTATAAACACATCTTTTAGGAATAAATCTGCTCTGATAGTGAAACGCTCGGAGCAACAGAAACACTTGCAATCCGGCTTAAAAAAAAGGCGATTTTCTTATTGTAGTGGCAATTGTTTGTTAAACCAAACATCCAACAAAGTTCCATTAAGCCACTAAGGCTCCGGGTTCAAGTCTCTTTAACGCAGGCAAAAGAAGGTTCAATATCCAAACGTGTAAATTGTTCTTCATTATTTATTTCTTAACATCTTTGCAAGAAAAACAATTACAGAGATCAACTTTCCTTCTGCCTCTCTTGCTCTGGTAAAAACCATCGGCCCCAAACCCAAATGCCTGTTGGTCCTTTCCAGGCCTCTACACTTATAGAAAGTGGACCAACCCACCTCACTTCCTGTTTGCTTAGAAAAATAAGAAAAAATAATAAAACTAAAGATAAATAAAATCCACAATAATTAACCTACAAATAAGTTCTGTAAATAATACAAAAAATATTAATTTAAGAATAAACTAACAAAATTCAAATGGATAAAGAAAAATAAAGAATAAATAGCTCCAACACTTATTTTATTTTATTTTCCTAAAAAAAAAAAAAATAAATAAATAAAAGGCTTAGCCTGGCGGTGGCGCTAGTACAGCCTGGCGGGCCGCCAGGCCTATAATACACTGGGGGAAACTCTGCTTTGGAGAACTCTGGGTAAGAGTTTAAAACCCGCCGCGTTAGCTCTGGTTAGCTCCGGTTAGCTCTGGTTAGCTCTGGTTAGCTCCGGTTAGCTCTGGTTAGCTCTGGTTAGCTCCGGTTAGCTCTGGTTAGCTCCGGTTAGCTCTGGTTGCTAACGATCCGGTTACATGGTACATCAAACCATATCAAATGCGTTGTCTACTGAGTTAATACGCGCTGAGATCTGAGAAACTCGACCAACCAGAATAGTTTCTGTCACGATTATTAAAATCTCAACAGACACGAAATGTCAGAGCTGCTAAAGCCACATTAGCAGCATTGAATTAAATCTCCTGTTTGTTGCTCATCTCTGCGCAGTGCAGCAGCTTACAGGGCCGGTCCAAGGCTGCATGGGGCCTGGGGCAGACTCTGACTTATGGGCCCCTTTTGCTGCTAAAAACATCAGCAGCTCCAACAGCTTCTGTGTTGGATTTAGTGACATATGGGAGAAGGGGGTAGTTTAACTGGTCAGCCTAAAAAGCAGTTTACTAATTTGTATTTGTAAATTCAAAGATTAAACTCACAGCATCAGATTGTTGCTATGGTAACAAAACAATCTAACTATGAATATTGTTCTTTGAAGCTTTACAAAGTAAACCTATCAGTTCCTTAAAATCTTGGGTCTAAATGTTAAACAATTTAAAATCATTTAATTTATGTACGCCTAAACAACTGAATCGAATTTAACAGCATTGATCATCTCAATAAACAAAAGTTACATTTATGGATCTGTGGTCTGTTAGTGTTTATGGGGCCCCTGAAGCCCTGATGGAGCCCCTGACTTAATGTGGATTAAACAGAAGTGGAAATCTGTTGTTTTTAGACTAGCTGGAGATGTTTTACCATAACACATAATTACACAGTGATACTTTTACATTTCCTGTCAACTTAACATCTTTTAATACAAAAACCCGGTGGACCGTCAGTGGACCATCAGTGGACCATCAGTGGACTGCCAGTGGACCGTCAGTGGACCGTCAGTGGACCGCCAGTGGACCGCCAGTGGACCGTCAGTGGACCGTCAGTGGACCATCAGTGGACTGCCAGTGGACCGCCAGTGGACCATCAGTGGACTGCCAGTGGACCATCAGTGGACTGTCAGTGGACCATCAGTGGACTGCCAGTGGACCATCAGTGGACCGCCAGTGGACCGCCAGTGGACCGTCAGTGGACCGTCAGTGGACTGCCAGTGGACCGTCAGTGGACTGTCAGTGGACCATCAGTGGACTGCCAGTGGACCGCCAGTGGACCGTCAGTGGACCGTCAGTGGACCGTCAGTGGACCGTCAGTGGACCGTCAGTGGACCGTCAGTGGACCGTCAGTGGACCGTCAGTGGACCGCCAGTGGACCGCCAGTGGACCGCCAGTGGACCGTCAGTGGACCGTCAGTGGACCGTCAGTGGACCGTCAGTGGACCGCCAGTGGACCGCCAGTGGACCGTCAGTGGACTGCCAGTGGACCATCAGTGGACTGTCAGTGGACCGTCAGTGGACCGTCAGTGGACCGTCAGTGGACCATCAGTGGACCGTCAGTGGACCGTCAGTGGACCATCAGTGGACTGCCAGTGGACCGTCAGTGGACCGTCAGTGGACCGCCAGTGGACCGTCAGTGGACCGTCAGTGGACCATCAGTGGACCGCCAGTGGACCGTCAGTGGACCGTCAGTGGACCGCCAGTGGACTGCCAGTGGACCGCCAGTGGACCGTCAGTGGACCGTCAGTGGACCGCCAGTGGACCATCAGTGGACCGTCAGTGGACCGTCAGTGGACTGTCAGTGGACCGTCAGTGGACCGTCAGTGGACTGCCAGTGGACCGTCAGTGGACCGTCAGTGGACCGTCAGTGGACTGCCAGTGGACCGCCAGTGGACCGTCAGTGGACCGTCAGTGGACCGTCAGTGGACTGTCAGTGGACCGTCAGTGGACCGTCAGTGGACTGCCAGTGGACCGTCAGTGGACCGTCAGTGGACCGCCAGTGGACCGCCAGTGGACCGCCAGTGGACCGTCAGTGGACCGTCAGTGGACCGCCAGTGGACTGCCAGTGGACCGCCAGTGGACCGCCAGTGGACCGTCAGTGGACCGCCCCGACGCCCCGACCACCGGGCTTAGCAGGTTTTCTGGGGAACCCCTGATCCTGACCGGATGTCCTTCCTGTCCACATCGTCTTACCGCCTTCAGCTGACCATCCGGGAGTCTCAGCGATGCATGACTGCCCCCTACTGGCCAAATCAATAACTATCAGCTGAAATCAGTCACTGCAAATGTCCACCATGCAACCCAGAGGATTCAAACTCATGTTTGGACTCACTGAAGTTTGAAAGTGTGATGTGAAGATCCACATGCTGTTAGGGGTCCTAACAGCTGGGAGACTGTAGGACGTTTCCCTCCAAATGTTCCAGCAGAGGCTGTCCTGGAGCTGCCTGAACAGAAATCATGGTTCTACCGCCTCCCACAGCTGCGTGGACAGAAGCTGCTCCATCTGTCATATTCCACTGTTTTTATTTATTATCATCTTCTGATGTAGGGGGCAGTGTTGTATCCTCATCGTAAAGAGAAGAAGACAAAACAAGTCAACATGGAGGAGTTTTATGGAAATACCTTAACTGCAATAATGACCAACCCAAACACCAAAACAAGTCGTGTTGGAAGAAGAAGAAGAAGAAGCAGCTCCTGAATGTTTCCTGATAAAATGAAGCGTCTTGTTCCTGAAGACCCGTTTCCTCACAGCCTCGCCACGTTTTCCTTTTTTCTCAAGTAAAAGTAAAAAATGAATCAATAAAAAAACAAGGTTAAAATATTTTAACACTTTTTGACGTTTTGCTCGCCTTTTCCTGAAGGTGAACAAAAAAGTGTGATCATAAAAATATATTTCTTTAATGTCTGCATCAGCTAATAGAGTAAAAGAGAAAAAATGTAATTATGTAATTTTTTTTGTTTCATCCAGCAGAGAAGAAAAAAAATAAATACGAATATAAGATTCTTTTCTTTTCTTAAGCACTGAATTGCAGAAAAGCAGAAAAACTTTACAGATTTAAAATGTTTTCATTTGCCCTTCAGAGCCACAGACAGGTGGCGCATGCTAATATTTTTCCTTTTTACTCCAAGTTGTTTGCTGTAGAAATGAAATACATTTATTTTTACAGTTGGAAAAACTTAAAGGAAAAACAATTCATGAAATTTTGCACATTATAATTTTTTCAGCCTCTTTTTTAGGAACAAATATTCTACAAGGAAGAAAAAAAGCTTTGATATAATTGAGTCTAGACTGGAAGCTAAGAGGAAGTAAACAGGAAGCTAACAGGAAGTGAACTTGAATCTAACAGGAAGTAAACAGGAAGCTAACAGGAAGTGATCTGGAATCTAACAGGAAGCAAACTGGAAGCTAACAGGAAGTAAACAAGAAGCTAACAGGAAACAAACTGGAAGCTAAAATAAACTGGAAGCTAACAGGAAACAAACTGGAAGCTAACAGGAAGTAAACTGGAAGCTAACAGGAAGTAAACTGGAAGCTAAAATAAACTGGAAGCTAACAGGAAACAAACTGGAAGCTAAAATAAACTGGAAGCTAACAGGAAGTAAACTGGAAGCTAACAGGAAGTAAACTGGAAGCTAACAGGAAACAAAATGGAAGCTAACAGGAAACAAACTGGAAGCTAACAGGAAATAAACTGGAAGCTAACAGGAAGTAAACTGGAAGCTAACAGGAAGTAAACTGGAAGCTAACAGGAAGTAAACTGGAAGCTAACAGGAAACAAACTGGAAGCTAACAGGAAATAAACTGGAAGCTAACAGGAAACAAACTGGAAGCTAACAGGAAGTAAACTGGAAGCTAACAGGAAGTAAACTGGAAGCTAAAATAAACTGGAAGCTAACAGGAAGTAAACTGGAAGCCAAAACAAAATGGAAGCTAATATGTCAAAAGTTGATCTTCTTCTTCTGTGGTTCTCATCCCATGAGGGTTTTAGTTCCTCCTGCAGAATCTCTTGGCGGACGCGCTGACGTTGCTCCAGTCAGACTCTGGAGGAAGAGGAAGAGGAAGAGGAGATGTTTCTGCCTTCCTCCTCTTCTTCCTCTGGGCCAACAGAAACCTGCCCAGCTTCCTCCTCCACCTTTTCCCGACTCTCCAGGCCAAACAGAGTCTCCCTGTGAGGATGAGAATCAGGAAAAGCTTCGCCTCCGTCAGCAGCAGGAAATGAAGAAATCGATTCTTCCTCCTTTAATATTCTCCGCTGCTCCTCTTCCTCCTCTGTCCCACAGAACTGGATGCTTGTGCTTTCATGAAAGGCTTTCTGTTATCGGGTGTGTGTGTGTGTGTGTGTGTGTGTGAGAGAGAGACTAAAGCAGGGCAGGAAGGCGGCTGATGAAAGACTCAGCTGATGCAGCGATGAGAGGAAGAGGAGGAGATGACAGCTGATCATATTCTGCTGAGGTGATGAAGGCATCAGGTTTCCTCTCCTGCTCTCCTCTTAATGTCACCGTCCACCTCTTCATCCTTCCTGTCCCTCTGTCCCAGCGGTCACAAGACAAAACGTCCAGCTTGTCCTCCATCCAGAGCTGGAAACACCGACCATCTGGAAGATCAGAGACTCCGTCTCTGTTGGACGAGTCTGTCCCAGAGCAGCAGCAGCAGAAGAAGAAGAAGATGATGATGATGATGATGATGAAGATGATGATGGCGGGTGAAGACGGCGTCACTAATCCAGCTCTGCTGTGGCTCATCGATGGTCCGATTCTCCTCCAGGCTGCTTCACAATATTCTGATCTGATCTTCTGCCAGCAGGAAGTGATGGACTAGATCGGCATTTTCAGCCAATCACGTCGCATCCTGCATTTCGCTGCGTTTCTAATCCGAGCGGATCATCAGAACTCGTTTTGCTTCTGCAGCAGAACCAGGAAGAGTCCGGTTCTGATTCTGTTCTGACTGGATCAAGAGTGGAGCGTGGAACGGCGGCTGTCAGAGAAAAACTCCCATGATGCCTCAGGTTTAGAGCGCCGCCTGGTGGAGCCTCGGCTCTACATCATCCGCATGAACGATTCGGCGCTGTGGCGGCCATGTTGGCTCCCAACATGGCTGCCACTAACCCTATTATTCACCCAGAGGATTCTGCTGGCCCGGATCTCTGGAGCGGTTCTGACCCGGTTCTACTGTAGGGCCGTTTTTAATGTTTTTGGTTCTGTTGCAGTTTGAATGGAAACGTGTTGAGTTGATGCAGCTGTAGCCGTGGTTAGCATTAGCATTAGCATTCCTCTGGACCCAGAGCCAATCACCCGTCTCCGTCTGCCTGCAGGATGATCCCGGCCAATCACAAGTACTTCCTGCTGAGCGACCTGGCGGCGGCGCGGGACTACGAGCTTTGCGTCCTGGCGGTCTACGACGACGGCGTCACCGCGCTGACCGGAACCAAGATGGTGGGCTGCGTCTCCTTCACCACCGACTCAGAGTACGGCCGCTGCCACTCCATCCGGGACCAGGTCGGTGCTCCGCCTACCGGGACCCATACTGGGCCCAGTTCACCAAACTGAACTGGACCACAGATCCCAGTTCACTGATCTGGTCACCAGATCCGTTAGTCCCCCTTCATTCTGAAAGCCCAGAGGTTCTGGTCCCAGAGGTTCTGGTTCTGGTCCCAGAGGTTCTGGTCCCAGAGGTTCTGGTTCTGGTCCCAGAGGTTCTGGTCCCAGAGGTTCTGGTTCTGGTCCCAGAGGTTCTGGTTCTGGTCCCAGAGGTTCTGGTCCCAGAGGTTCTGGTTAATGGACCTTAACAGACCAAAATTAACAAATCGATTCAGTGAAGCATAGTGGTGACAGCATCATACTGTGGGGCAGCAGGGGAGGTCAGACTGGGATCAATCAATCAATCAATCAATCAATCATAATCATTACTACACAGGTTGCATCATCATCAACTCGTTTATTTTCTGACTTTGTTTCACTGAACCAATAAAATAAACTAGAAGTTTAATTCATGAGCCTGAACCTGTCCTACTTCCTGTCCTACTTCCTGTCCCTCCTGTCCTACTTCCTGTCTCCTGTCCTACTTCCTGTCCTACTTCCTGTCCTACTTCCTGTTCTACTTCCTGTCCTACTTCCTGTCCTACTTCCTGTTCTACCTGTCCTACTTCCTGTCCTACTTCCTGTTCTACCTGTCCTACTTCCTGTCCTACTTCCTGTCCTACTTCCTGTCCCTCCTGTCTTACTTCCTGTTCTACCTGTCCTACTTCCTGTCCTACTTCCTGTCCTACTTCCTGTCCTACTTCCTGTCCTACTTCCTGTTCTACCTGTCCTACTTCCTGTCCTACTTCCTGTCCTACTTCCTGTCCTACTTCCTGTCCTACTTCCTGTCCTACTTCCTGTCCTACTTCCTGTCCTACTTCCTGTTCTACCTGTCCTACTTCCTGTCCTACTTCCTGTCCTACTTCCTGTCCTACTTCCTGTTCTACCTGTCCTACTTCCTGTCCTACCTGTCCTACTTCCTGTCCTACTTCCTGTCCCTCCTGTCCTACTTCCTGTCCTACTTCCTGTCCCTCCTGTCCTACTTCCTGTCCTACTTCCTGTCCTACTTCCTGTCCTACTTCCTGTTCTACCTGTCCTACTTCCTGTCCTACCTGTCCTACTTCCTGTTCTACTTCCTGTCCCTCCTGTCTTACTTCCTGTTCTACCTGTCATACTTCCTGTCCTACTCCCTGTCCTACTTCCTGTTCTACTTCCTGTCCTACTTCCTGTTCTACTTCCTGTCCTACTTCCTGTTCTACCTGTCCTACTTCCTGTCCTACTTCCTGTCCTACTTCCTGTCCTACTTCCTGTCCTACTTCCTGTCCTACTTCCTGTCCTACTTCCTGTCCTACTTCCTGTTCTACCTGTCCTACTTCCTGTCCTACTTCCTGTCCTACTTCCTGTCCTACTTCCTGTTCTACCTGTCCTACTTCCTGTCCTACTTCCTGTCCCTCCTGTCCTACTTCCTGTCCTACTTCCTGTCCTACTTCATGTCCTACTTCCTGTTCTACCTGTCCTACTTCCTGTCCTACTTCCTGTCCTACTTCCTGTCCCACCCGTCCTACTTCCTATCCTACTTCCTGTTCTACCTGTCCTACTTCCTGTCCCACCTGTCCTACTTCCTGTCCTACTTCCTGTCCCTCCTGTCTTGGACGTGTCCTGGTCCGTCTCAGTTGTCCTGTTTGTCCTCTGTACGGCATCCTGTTAGTGCATTTAATCAGTAACCTCCTGCTCCTGTAGGCAGCTTCTTGTTGTCATGGAAACCAGGTCACAGCAGCAGCTTTCCTCCACCCTGGCGTCTAACTTCCTGTCTGTCCCTCCAGTTCCTGGGCGGCACCATGATCATCATCATCGGCGGGATCATTGTGGCGTCGGTGCTCGTCTTCATCTTCATCCTGCTGATGAAGTACAAGCTCCATAGCAACCACTACAAGCAGAAAGCCGCGGCGCGTCACGCCAACGTCTGCTCCCAGACCAACGGAGGCGGAGGGGGCGGAGCCAGCGGCGTCCTGGCGCTGCCTCCCTCCGCCGCGGGGGGTGCAGGTAACCGACCCGCCGAGCGGCCGGCCCAGTCCGGTTCTGATGGCGTTCTGACGGCGTTCTGACGGCGTTCTGATGGCGTTCTGATGGCGTTCTGATGGCGTTCTGACGGCGTTCTGATGGCGTTCTGACGGCGTTCTGATGGCGTTCCCATCTCTTCCAGGCGCTAATAAAAGCTGCACGCCGGCGGCAGAGGCAGGAGCTTCTCTCAGAGGGACGACCGTGGTGGACCTGAACCCGAGTCTCGACGAGGACGCCGCGTCCCAATAACAGGAAGCCGGACGCTCCGCGCCGACTCCCCTTCCTGTTTGTCTCACTGCGTTTCTTTTTCTGCTCCGTCCCGGAGTCAAACTGGACTTCCTGTGAGGAGCAGCGGCGCTCAGCGGTGAGTCCCACCAAGCTAGACCTTTACTTTGAAGGGCTGTTCAGTCGATTTACTCAGCTGACTGCATCCAATCATGGACAGTGGAGAGGGACAACTTCCTGTTTAACAGGAAGTGACCTCACCAGAACCTGGCTCAGTGTGGTGGGGGAGGGCAGGGGGCTTTCATGCTGCTTAATAGTGATAATTCAAAGCTGTGCTAGCGGCTAATAGCTGAGCTAATGTGAAGCGTTTTGCTAACTTTAAGAAGCATTAACTTCCCCTACAGGATTTTTTCTGAATAAATTGTGAAGCGCTAATTTTCTTGACTGTTTTTTAAACTTAGAGTTGAATAAAATTTGACGTCTGTGTTAAAGTTTTGATAAAATGGAAAGAATAGAACAACAAACTGATGGTAATTTATCCAGAAAACATCCTGGAGGGGAAGCTAAGGGCGCTAAACGTCCTCAGAGTTCGTACAAATGCTAACGCATTGAACCGCTAGCTGTGCTAATAGCGTGTTAGCCAGTTAGCGGCAGTCTGTGATCTAAGGTCACATGATCTGGTCTGTGAAACACATAAATACGTTTCTGTTTGAGAACAGAACATCATAGAGCTGCTGGGCTCCATTCTATGTGACAGATCTGTGGTCATTTGGTTTCCCGGCGCTAGAAAACCGAGGCGCTAGCACCAAGGTCAGCCGGGGACGGAATGACGAACTCTGTGGTTTTGTTCTTCAAACTGCAGCAAATTGTGAAACTTGAATCCAGATTGTTTCTGCAGGACAGAGAGACAGGCGAGACGGGGACAGACAGAGAGGCGAGACGGGGACAGACAGAGAGGCGAGGGAGGCGAGACGGGGACAGACAGAGAGGCGAGACGGGGACAGACAGAGAGGCGAGACGGGGACAGACAGAGAGGCGAGGGAGGCGAGACGGGGACAGACAGAGAGGCGACGTTTCAGAGCAAGAAGACAAAATGTTAAATCTGAATCAGGCACAAACAGACTGAGACCCCCGTCCCTCTGCCATGTCCAGTGACCCCCGTCCCTCTGCCCCCCCGTCCCTCGGCCATGTCCAGTGTCCCCCGTCCCTCGGCCTGTCTTCATAGTCGATTTTCAGCTCCGGTTCGTTTTGTTTCTTCTTCGTCTCGGCTCTCCTCCTCCTCTGCTGTTTTGTTCAGCTGGAGCTTCAAGGCGTCGACATGTGGAGACATGTGGAGACATGGAGACATGTGAAGACGTAGAGACATGTGGAGACATGGAGACGTCCGTCTGGAGGATTCTTTGAGCTTCAGCACAGATTTATTTTCAGTGGATAAATGACGGACCAGAGGAAAGTCCCGCCCCGTTCAGGCAGACAGACGCTTCACCTGTAGGCGGTGGTGGCAGCATCATGCTGGGTCTTCATGGAAGAAGAGGAAGGAAGTGTTTAGATGTGACGGCAGCTTTGCTTCCAGCAGGAGCCACAAAGGAGTTCAGAAAGAAAATGTTTTAAACAAACTGAAAACATGACGAAGCTACAGAGAGAGAGAGAGACAGATTCCCGTCCTTCACTATTTGGGACCAGGAGCGTCACCAGGAATTTTGGGCCCCTGACATCAGGTGACATTGGGCCCCTGACATCAGGTGACATTGGGCCCCTGACATCAGGTGACATTGGGCCCCTGACATCAGGTGACATTGGGCCCCTGACATCAGGTGACATTGGGCCCCTGACATCAGGTGACATTGGGCCCCTGACATCAGATGACATGGCCCTGACATCAGGTGACATTGGGCCCCTGACATCAGGTGACATTGGGCCCCTGACATCAGATGACATTGGGCCCCTGACATCAGGTGACATTGGGCCCTGACATCAGATGACATTGGGCCCCTGACATCAGGTGACATTGGGCCCCGGACATCAGGTGACATTGGGCCCCTGACATCAGGTGACATTGGGCCCCTGACATCAGGTGACATTGGGCCCCTGACATCAGGTGACATTGGGCCCCTGACATCAGGTGACATTGGGCCCCTGACATCAGGTGACATTGGGCCCCTGGCATCAGATGACATTGGGCCCCTGACATCAGGTGACATTGGGCCCCTGACATCAGGTGACGTTGGGCCCCTGACATCAGGAGACATTGGCCCCCTGGCATCAGGAGACATAGGGCCCCTGACATCAGGTGACATTGGGCCCCTGACATCAGATGACATTGGGCCCTGACATCAGGTGACATTGGGCCCCTGACATCAGATGACATTGGGCCCCTGACATCAGGTGACATTGGGCCCCTGACATCAGGTGACATTGGGCCCCTGACATCAGATGACATTGGGCCCCTGACATCAGGTGACATTGGGCCCCTGACATCAGGTGACATTGGGCCCCTGACATCAGGTGACATTGGGCCCCTGACATCAGGTGACATTGGGCCCCTGACATCAGGTGACATTGGGCCCCTGACATCAGGTGACATTGGGCCCCTGACATCAGATGACATTGGGCCCCTGACATCAGGTGACATTGGGCCCCTGACATCAGATGACATTGGGCCCTGACATCAGGTGACATTGGGCCCCTGACATCAGGTGACATTGGGCCCCTGACATCAGGTGACATTGGGCCCCTGACATCAGGTGACATTGGGCCCCTGACATCAGGTGACATTGGGCCCCTGACATCAGGTGACATTGGGCCCCTGACATCAGATGACATTGGGCCCCTGACATCAGATGACATTGGGCCCCTGACATCAGGTGACATTGGGCCCCTGACATCAGGTGACATTGGGCCCCTGACATCAGGTGACATTGGGCCCCTGACATCAGGTGACATTGGGCCCCTGACATCAGGTGACATTGGGCCCCTGACATCAGATGACATTGGGCCCCTGACATCAGGTGACATTGGGCCCCTGACATCAGGTGACATTGGGCCCCTGACATCAGGTGACATTGGGCCCCTGACATCAGGTGACATTGGGCCCCTGACATCAGGTGACATTGGGCCCCTGACATCAGGTGACATTGGGCCCCTGACATCAGATGACATTGGGCCCCTGACATCAGGTGACATTGGGCCCCTGACATCAGGTGACATTGGGCCCCTGACATCAGATGACATTGGGCCCCTGACATCAGGTGACATTGGGCCCCTGACATCAGGTGACATTGGGCCCCTGACATCAGGTGACATTGGGCCCCTGACATCAGGTGACATTGGGCCCCTGACATCAGATGACATTGGGCCCCTGACATCAGGTGACATTGGGCCCCTGACATCAGGTGACATTGGGCCCTGACATCAGATGACATTGGGCCCCTGACATCAGGTGACATTGGGCCCTGACATCAGATGACATTGGGCCCCTGACATCAGGTGACATTGGGCCCCTGACATCAGGTGACATTGGGCCCCTGACATCAGGTGACATTGGGCCCCTGACATCAGGTGACATTGGGCCCCTGACATCAGGTGACATTGGGCCCCTGACATCAGGTGACATTGGGCCCCTGACATCAGGTGACATTGGGCCCCTGACCAGCTGCTGTTATCTGACCCATAAAAAGCGTCACAGTTTTAAAGGCTGCATCTGCTTTGCTTTCTTTGGTTCAATCCTGATACCAGCTCAATATTTACTGCTCATGAATTTATCATCCAACAGTCCACATCCAGGATGCAAGTAGGTGGTTTAATGTTTTCTATTAGTTTAGATACTGAAACGTCTCCACCAACGAGCAACAGTCTAAAGCAACGAGCAAAATACACATAAAGTTATCCAGACTTCTAAACATGCTAGTAGCTGCATTTTATTCAGGCTGCAGTTTGTAACTTTAATAAAAACATGTTTCCTCCATATTTGTTACAGCTGTCACCATGTAGCAGTTATGAGACAGATAATCTGTGGAAACAATCAATCTCCTCCATCTGCTTCCTGAATTACTGGTTAAAGTGATGCACCGTTCTGACCAAAACAACCAATCAGAACCAGGAGGAGGGTCTTAGTGCTGTCAATCATCCTCATTCACTCACTGCTAAATGTGCTAATGGTGGAGAAACAACTTATCATTACAGGAAACCGTTTATCTGCCGTCATTGGTAGCTATGCTAACTAAACTGAAGATTTACAACAGGCTATGCTAACTGCAGAATAGCACAGAGCGAGGGGAGGAAGGATGAGCAGCACCACATGAGGTTGTGATTGACAGCACTAAAACTCTCCTGCCTCTGGTTGTTTCCAGCACTGGGAGAAAGCAGAGGAAACAGATTTTTCACAGTTTACCTCTCATACCAAACTGTCACAACATAATGACAGTTTTAACAAATATGTGGAAAAAATATTTATATAAAAGTTACTGCAGCTTTAATTTCCCTCAGGAGAGGACGGATCAGGAGGGACGTGGGTTAGAGCTGCTGCTGACTGACTCATCTGTTAAGTGGTAAAAGGTACAAGGGACAAGTTAAATATATGAATATGTTGGTAATTTGTTTCCTTAATTCATTAAATGCTGTGAAATGGAGGCAAACAGTCTGTAGCTAAGCTAATTATGCTAAATGGTTGATAATCTCACACAGTCTACTCACCTCTTGGAGAAAAACTGGGTTATAAATTAACACTCTCACCTTTTTCTCTATTTCTCTAGAAAACCTGACTATAACTTTTCTTAGCAGCACAGTAACAGCCACAGTCGCTGCTGTATTCAGCTGCAGTTTCTACTGACTGCAGCTGAACAGCGTCACCATGAAGCTCCAGGCTGGAACGAACCATTTAACCCAGATAGGGGGGTTCAGGGCAAAAACGGATGTGTGTTTATTGGTCTGGGAGGGAACATTACATTTTTACTGCTAAACACAATCTTTGAAAATACAAAATGATTTTGTATTTGACAGGATCCTGATTTTTTTTATCTTATGTCTATGAACAAAAAATAAATGATTAAATTGTGGAGGGCCCCCTGCTGGTCAGGGCCCCTAGAATCCTCATCACTTTCCCCCCCTTTACCAGCCCCTGAGTGGGAGGAAGCTTAAATCTGCGTCTCCAGCAAACTGGATGTTCAGGAATTCATGCAGAGAGGTCACAGGTCACAGGTCACAGAGGTCAGAGCAGCCAGGGTTCCTGCAGCCTGATGGATCATCAGGCCGGCACAGAGCGGCGTGACGCTGCAGAGGTCCAGCCCGGTTTGGTCCCAGCCGGATTCCTCACGCGGAGCCACAGTGACACCTGGTGGCCGGTGGCTGCGCTGCGGATTTTATTTTTGTCCTCATGTATCCGGGGAGAAGAAGCGGAGCTGAGCTCAGGTGTGAGGAGAGAACTGAACTGGGATTTCTGAGCAGGAGGAGGAACTTTTTCAGAAATTAAATAAAACGATGAGACACTGAGACGCTTCCTCTGGAGCAGCATCTGAAATCAAACCAGAGAAGCTTCATTTGTTCAGACGCAGCAGGAGAGTCACAATTCAGTTTAATGAGGAACGACTAATATTATTATTATTTATAGATTAGGTTACAATGTCCCACTCAGGGGCTGGTAAAGGGGGGGAAAGTGATGATTCTAGGGGCCCTGACCAGCAGGGGGCCCTCCACAGTTTTTTTTAATTTTTATTTATTGTTCATAGAAATTTAAAAAAAAATCAGGATCCTGTCAAATACAAAATCATTTTGTATTTTCAAAGATTGTGTTTAGCAGTAAAAATGTAATGTTCCCTCCCAGACCAATAAACACACATCCGTTTCTGCCCTGAACCCCCCTATCTGGGTTAAATGGTTCGTTCCAGCCTGGAGCTTCACGGTGACGCTGTTCAGCTGCAGTCAGTAGAAACTGCAGCTGAATACAGCAGCGACTGTGGCTGTTACTGTGCTGCTAAGAAAAGTTATAGTCAGGTTTTCTAGAGAAATAGAGAAAAAGGTGAGAGTGTTAATTTATAACCCAGTTTTTCTCCAAGAGGTGAGTAGACTGTGTGAGATTATCAACCATTTAGCATAATTAGCTTAGCTACAGACTGTTTGCCTCCATTTCACAGCATTTAATGAATTAAGGAAACAAATTACCAACATATTCATATATTTAACTTGTACCTTTTACCACTTAACAGATGAGTCAGTCAGCAGCAGCTCTAACCCACGTCCCTCCTGATCCGTCCTCTCCTAAGTGAAATTAAAGCTGCAGTAACTTTTATATAAATATTTTTCCACATATTTGTTAAAACAGTCATTATGTTGTGACAGTTTGGTATGAGAGGTAATCTGTGAAAAATCTGTTTCCTCTGCTTTCTCCCAGTGCTGGAAACAACCAGAGGCAGGAGAGTTTTAGTGCTGTCAATCACAACCTCATGTTGCTGCTCATCCTTCCTCCCCCTCGCTCTGTGCTATTCTGCAGTTAGCATAGCCTGTTGTAAATGCTCAGTTTAGTTAGCATAGCTACCAATGACGGCAGATAAACGGTTTCCTGTAATGATAAGTTGTTTCTCCACCATTAGCACATTTAGCAGTGAGTGAATGAGGATGATTGACAGCACTAAGACCCTCCTCCTGGTTCTGATTGGTTGTTTTGGTCAGAACGGTGCATCACTTTAACCAGTAATTCAGGAAGCAGATGGAGGAGATTGATTGTTTCCACAGATTATCTGTCTCATAACTGCTACATGGTGACAGCTGTAACAAATATGGAGGAAACATGTTTTTATTAAAGTTACAAACTGCAGCCTGAATAAAATGCAGCTACTAGCATGTTTAGAAGTCTGGATAACTTTATGTGTGTTTTGCTCGTTGCTTTAGACTGTTGCTCGTTGGTGGAGACGTTTCAGTATCTAAACTAATAGAAAACATTAAACCACCTACTAGCATCCTGGATGTGGACTGTTGGATGATAAATTCATGAGCAGTAAATATTGAGCTGGTATCAGGATTGAACCAAAGAAAGCAAAGCAGATGCAGCCTTTAAAACTGTGACGCTTTTTATGGGTCAGATAACAGCAGCTGGTCAGGGGCCCAATGTCACCTGATGTCAGGGGCCCAATGTCACCTGATGTCAGGGGCCCAATGTCACCTGATGTCAGGGGCCCAATGTCACCTGATGTCAGGGGCCCAATGTCACCTGATGTCAGGGGCCCAATGTCACCTGATGTCAGGGGCCCAATGTCATCTGATGTCAGGGGCCCAATGTCATCTGATGTCAGGGGCCCAATGTCACCTGATGTCAGGGGCCCAATGTCACCTGATGTCAGGGGCCCAATGTCACCTGATGTCAGGGGCCCAATGTCACCTGATGTCAGGGGCCCAATGTCACCTGATGTCAGGGGCCCAATGTCACCTGATGTCAGGGGCCCAATGTCACCTGATGTCAGGGGCCCAATGTCACCTGATGTCAGGGGCCCAATGTCACCTGATGTCAGGGGCCCAATGTCACCTGATGTCAGGGGCCCAATGTCATCTGATGTCAGGGGCCCAATGTCACCTGATGTCAGGGGCCCAATGTCATCTGATGTCAGGGGCCCAATGTCACCTGATGTCAGGGGCCCAATGTCACCTGATGTCCGGGGCCCAATGTCACCTGATGTCAGGGGCCAATGTCACCTGATGTCAGGGGCCCAATGTCACCTGATGTCAGGGGCCCAATGTCACCTGATGTCAGGGGCCCAATGTCACCTGATGTCAGGGGCCCAATGTCACCTGATGTCAGGGGCCCAATGTCATCTGATGTCAGGGGCCCAATGTCACCTGATGTCAGGGGCCCAATGTCACCTGATGTCAGGGGCCCAATGTCATCTGATGTCAGGGGCCCAATGTCATCTGATGTCAGGGGCCCAATGTCACCTGATGTCAGGGGCCCAATGTCACCTGATGTCAGGGGCCCAATGTCATCTGATGTCAGGGGCCCAATGTCACCTGATGTCAGGGGCCCAATGTCATCTGATGTCAGGGGCCCAATGTCACCTGATGTCAGGGGCCCAATGTCACCTGATGTCAGGGGCCCAATGTCACCTGATGTCAGGGGCCCAATGTCACCTGATGTCAGGGGCCCAATGTCACCTGATGTCAGGGGCCCAATGTCATCTGATGTCAGGGGCCCAAGATTCCTGGTGACGCTCCTGGTCCCACTGGATGGGAGAGAAGCAGCAGAACCTCAATGTCAGCAGTTAAAACTCTTCCACAGAGAGGAAAAGACCCAGAACCGGATCAGAACCAGATCAGTGTGGGTCCAGTCCAACACCAGATGGTTGGTTCTGGTTGTAACTTGCTGTCGTCTGTTTTCCTGTTGGATCATCGGATCGGATCTTCAGACAGAACCGGTTCTGTTCCTGATGGTGATGCTGAGATGCAGCGCATGGTGCCACCATGTGGGGGCAGTATAAACACTGCATACTTACTGCAGGGCGGAGATGGGGGCAGTGCATCATGGGAGTTGGAGCGTAGAGCTCAGCCGGATGTTTGTCATCACCAAAGTGTTCCAGGATTGGTTCTAATAATAATAATAATAATATATATAGTGATGTCATGTTGCAGCATGCAGACTCTCTCTCTGCGCTTATAAAGTCTGACTCAGCCTGTGTGGAGAGAATCCAGGGGCGGGAAGTCTGACCGCTTCTGAACAGTTCAGGTCCAGAACAGTTCTTTATACTGAACCAGTTCTTTATAATGAATCAGTTCAGCTCAGATGAAACATTCAGGTGAACACCAGGCTCAGGCTAGCTTACGGACGGTTAGCTTACGGACGGTTAGCTTGCGGACGGTTAGCTTGCGGACGGTTAGCTTGCGGACGGTTAGCTTGCGGACGGTTAGCTTGCGGACGGTTAGCTTGCGGACCGTTAGCTTGCGGACCGTTAGCTTGCGGACCGTTAGCTTGCGCCATCTCTGGTGTTCGTTTGTCGGCTGCTGCTTCAGTTCTGTACGAAGCTCACATTAATCACGCAGCGCCCCCTGCTGGAGCCGTGGCACAGAGAAACGGTCTTGTTTGCTTTGCATCTGGCTCCTGCATACAGAAAACGGTCTAATCCAAGGCCGGTGCCTCTCACATCTATGGCTTCCTCAGAAAAGCTGCAACTAAAATTAAAGCCATTTCATCTCCTGTGGATGAAGATGAGGAGAGAGACGGACGGACAGACGCAGCCAGAGTTCAGGAGGAAGAGGACAGTTGATTCATCCACTTCCTGTGTTCTAGACCTCTGTGTTCAGACAAACAGGTGACCTCTGACCCCATCCGCCTCATGGCCTCAGCAGCACTCGTTGGTAAATGAACGTTGCACTCAGTCAGATTTCCCATCAGAAATCGTGAGGTCTTGTCCTCTGGTGACCCCTGACCTGGTGCAGGCTTTTATTTTGAAATCAGGAAGGACTAAAGAGCCTCAAGTCTTTCAGTGATTCATGAAATAAATTAAATTCACTAAATTTATTCAGTTAAAGTCGAAATGTTGGAATTAAAAACAACTTTTTCAATTTAACTCAACGGTACAGTTTACAGTGCAGCTCTGATGACTGAACACGATGACCTTTGACCTGAACTGGTCAGGACATGATCGATCAATCAGGAACTCTACTTTTATTCTTTCTTCTGTTTTTCAGATTTTTTTCACACTCAGACGAGGAAGAGGTGAGAACACACACACCTGGACACACACACACCTGGACACACACACCTGGACACACACACCTGGAGACACACACACCTGGACACACACACCTGAACACACACACACCTGGACACACACACACACCTGGACACACACACACACCTGAACACACACACACCTGGAGACACACACACACCTGAACACACACACCTGGACACACACACCTGGACACACACACCTAGACACACACACCTAGACACACACACCTGGACACACACACCTGGACACACACACACACCTGGACACACACACCTGGACACACACACACCTGGACACACACACCTGGACACACACACCTGGACACACACACCTGGACACACACACCCAGACACACACACCTGGACACACACACCTGGAGACACACACACACCTGAACACACACACCTGGACACACACACCTGGACACACACACCTAGACACACACACCTGGAGACACACACACCTGGACACACACACCTGAACACACACACACCTGGACACACACACCTGGACACACACACACACCTGAACACACACACCTGGACACACACACCTGGACACACACACCTAGACACACACACCTAGACACACACACCTGGACACACACACACACCTGGACACACACACACCTGGACACACACACCTGGACACACACACACCTGGACACACAGACACACCTGGACACACACACACACCTGGACACACACACACCTGGACAGGTGACTGGGGTCAAAGGTCACTGTCCGGCAGGATCACCAGCCTGAACATGCAGCCAGACATTATGGGATTTTTTAGATTCATGGGTTTGAACGGCCTAGTCAAAGTTCAGTCTGCAGACAGGCAGCCTGTGAGGTTCTGAACATTTAGGGGTGTGAATACTTTTTCCACCCTGTTGCTATGGAGACTAACCGCTCCCCCCTCCTCCAGGTGTTCTGGCCTGGAATCGCCTCCGGTCCAGATCCGGCCCGGATCTCAGCCTGCTGATGTTCTGGACCCAGTGAGGTTCTGGTTCCGGGTCGGTCCAACCAGGAGGTTCTGGTGCCGCTGCTCCTCCTATATGGTCACATGCCAAAGGATCACTGTGGGAGCAGCGCCTCCTGCTGGACGCCTGAGAAACAAGCGATGGGAGGACGACCTCTGACCTCCAGACGTTTCTTCATCCCTCCTCTGTCTTGGGGACAAATGGACACTCTGGACGCTGTGGGACATAAAACCTGAGGAGCGCCTCGGGGATTTAAAGATGGCCGCCGTTGTCCCCTCCCTCCCCTGTTGCTGTCTGTGTTTGTGTGACATCCAACCGGCTTCAGCGGTTTGATTTACTTCAACCATAACGAAACAAACGACACGGAGAAAAAACACCAACACGTGAAGCGGGAGTTTTATGCTTTCATAGACACAAATATGTGGATTTATAATGAAATAAAAAGTATTTTTCTTGGAAAATGTTTGTTTTTGGTTGTGATGTTCGCATGAAAGACGAAGCATCAACACATTTACAGTTCTGTGTGAGGCGGAGCAGCCAGGTGTAACCATGGTGACCACATCGAGTGCTAGCGTTAGCCGCTAACGCTAGCCACAGCTGCTGCGCCGCCATCACCGACAGGAAGAGCAGGAAACCGGCGACGTTTTGATAATCTGGTTTCTGTGGTTCTTTACGTTAAAGACGAAGAAAAAGGAAAAACTCAAAACACTTTGTTTTCTAAATGCACCGGCTTCACCTCACACCTGTTACCATGGCAACCAGTCGACATCAGCTCTGCTAGCCATAGCAGACGCTACGTTACGTCACGTTACGTGTATCAGGAACATCTGAGCCAAAAAACACGCAGAGAGAACATCGTGTGCTAGTTTCTAATCAATGACATGAGGCTGATTAGCGCCATCATCCAACCACCATCCAGCCATCATCCAACCACCATCCAACCATCATCCAACCACCATCCAACCATCATCCAACCACCATCCAACCATCATCCAACCATCATCCAACCACCATCCAACCATCATCCAACCACCATCCAACCACCATCCAACCACCATCCAACCATCATCCAACCACCATCCAACCACCATCCAACCACCATCCAACCACCATCCAACCACCATCCAACCACCATCCAACCACCATCCAACCACCATCCAACCACCATCCAACCACCATCCAACCACCATCCAACCACCATCCAACCACCATCCAACCACCATCCAACCACCATCCATCCACCATCCAACCACCATCCAACCACCATCCAACCACCATCCAACCACCATCCAACCATCATCCAACCACCATCCATCATCCAACCACCATCCAACCATCATCCAGCCACCATCCAACCACCATCCAACCACCATCCAACCATCATCCAACCACCATCCAACCATCATCCAACCACCATCCAACCACCATCCAGCCATCATCCAACCACCATCCAACCATCATCCAACCACCATCCAACCACCATCCAACCATCATCCAACCACCATCCAACCATCATCCAACCACCATCCAACCATCATCCAACCATCATCCAACCACCATCCAACCACCATCCAACCATCATCCAACCACCATCCAACCATCATCCAACCATCATCCAACCATCATCCAACCACCATCCAACCACCATCCAACCATCATCCAACCACCATCCAGCCATCATCCAACCACCATCCAACCATCATCCAACCACCATCCAACCACCATCCAGCCATCATCCAACCACCATCCAACCATCATCCAACCACCATCCAACCACCATCCAACCATCATCCAACCACCATCCAGCCATCATCCAACCACCATCCAACCATCATCCAACCACCATCCAACCACCATCCAACCACCATCCAGCCACCATCCAACCATCATCCAACCATCATCCAACCACCATCCAGCCATCATCCAACCATCATCCAACCACCATCCAACCACCATCCAACCATCATCCAACCACCATCCAGCCATCATCCAACCACCATCCAACCATCATCCAACCACCATCCAACCATCATCCAGCCACCATCCAACCACCATCCAGCCATCATCCAACCATCATCCAACCACCATCCAGCCATCATCCAACCATCATCCAACCACCATCCAGCCACCATCCAACCATCATCCAGCCACCATCCAACCACCATCCAACCACCATCCAACCACCATCCAGCCACCATCCAGCCACCATCCAACCACCATCCAACCACCATCCAACCATCATCCAACCATCATCCAGCCACCATCCAACCACCATCCAACCATCATCCAACCACCATCCAACCATCATCCAACCACCATCCAACCATCATCCAACCACCATCCAACCATCATCCAACCACCATCCAGCCATCATCCAACCATCATCCAACCACCATCCAACCATCATCCAACCACCATCCAGCCACCATCCAACCACCATCCAACCATCATCCAACCATCATCCAACCACCATCCAGCCACCATCCAGCCACCATCCAACCACCATCCAACCATCATCCAACCACCATCCAGCCATCATCCAACCACCATCCAACCATCATCCAACCATCATCCAACCACCATCCAGCCACCATCCAACCACCATCCAGCCACCATCCAGCCACCATCCAACCACCATCCAACCACCATCCAACCACCATCCAACCACCATCCAGCCACCATCCAACCACCATCCAACCATCATCCAGCCATCATCCAACCACCATCCAGCCAACATCCAGCCACCATCCAACCATCATCCAACCACCATCCAACCACCATCCAGCCATCATCCAACCACCATCCAACCATCATCCAACCATCATCCAACCACCATCCAACCACCATCCAGCCATCATCCAACCATCATCCAACCACCATCCAACCACCATCCAACCACCATCCAGCCATCATCCAACCATCATCCAACCACCATCCAACCATCATCCAGCCATCATCCAACCACCATCCAACCACCATCCAACCACCATCCAACCACCATCCAGCCATCATCCAGCCATCATCCATCCACCATCCAGCCATCATCCAACCACCATCCAACCACCATCCAGCCACCATCCAGCCACCATCCAACCACCATCCAGCCACCATCCAACCATCATCCAACCACCATCCAACCATCATCCAACCACCATCCAACCACCATACAACCACCATCCAGCCACCATCCAGCCATCATCCAACAATCATCCAACCACCATCCAGCCATCATCCAACCACCATCCAACCATCATCCAACCACCATCCAGCCATCATCCAACCATCATCCAACCACCATCCAGCCATCATCCAGCCATCATCCAACCATCATCCAACCACCATCCAGCCACCATCCAACCATCATCCAGCCATCATCCAACCACCATCCAGCCATCATCCAACCATCATCCAACCACCATCCAGCCATCATCCAGCCATCATCCAACCACCATCCAACCATCATCCAGCCATCATCCAACCACCATCCAACCACCATCCAGCCATCATCCAACCACCATCCAACCATCATCCAGCCATCATCCAACCACCATCCAACCATCATCCAGCCATCATCCAACCACCATCCAACCATCATCCAGCCATCATCCAACCATCATCCAACCACCATCCAGCCACCATCCAACCAGCATCCAGCCACCATCCAGCCACCATCCAACCACCATCCAACCACCATCCAGCCACCATCCAACCACCATCCAACCACCATCCAGCCATCATCCAACCACCATCCAACCATCATCCAACCACCATCCAACCACCATCCAACCACCATCCAACCACCATCCAACCATCATCCAACCACCATCCAACCATCATCCAACCATCATCCAACCACCATCCAACCATCATCCAACCATCATCCAACCACCATCCAACCACCATCCAACCACCATCCAACCATCATCCAACCACCATCCAACCATCATCCAACCATCATCCAACCACCATCCAACCACCATCCATCATCCAACCACCATCCAACCATCATCCAGCCATCATCCAACCACCATCCAACCACCATCCAGCCATCATCCAACCACCATCCAACCATCATCCAACCACCATCCAACCACCATCCAGCCATCATCCAACCACCATCCAACCACCATCCAACCACCATCCAACCATCATCCAACCACCATCCAGCCATCATCCAACCACCATCCAACCATCATCCAACCATCATCCAACCACCATCCAGCCATCATCCAACCACCATCCAACCATCATCCAACCACCATCCAACCACCATCCAACCATCATCCAACCACCATCCAGCCATCATCCAACCATCATCCAACCACCATCCAACCATCATCCAACCACCATCCAACCACCATCCAGCCATCATCCAACCATCATCCAACCATCATCCAACCACCATCCAACCATCATCCAACCATCATCCAACCACCATCCAACCACCATCCAACCATCATCCAACCACCATCCAGCCATCATCCAACCACCATCCAACCATCATCCAACCACCATCCAACCATCATCCAGCCACCATCCAACCACCATCCAGCCATCATCCAACCACCATCCAACCACCATCCAACCACCATCCAACCATCATCCAACCATCATCCAACCACCATCCAGCCATCATCCAACCATCATCCAACCACCATCCAACCACCATCCAACCACCATCCAACCATCATCCAACCACCATCCAGCCACCATCCAACCACCATCCAACCACCATCCAACCATCATCCAACCATCATCCAGCCACCATCCAACCACCATCCAACCATCATCCAACCACCATCCAGCCATCATCCAACCACCATCCAACCATCATCCAACCACCATCCAACCATCATCCAACCACCATCCAGCCATCATCCAACCACCATCCAACCACCATCCAACCACCATCCAACCACCATCCAGCCACCATCCAACCACCATCCAGCCACCATCCAACCATCATCCAGCCACCATCCAACCACCATCCAGCCACCATCCAACCACCATCCAACCATCATCCAACCACCATCCAGCCATCATCCAACCACCATCCAACCATCATCCAACCATCATCCAACCACCATCCAGCCACCATCCAACCACCATCCAGCCACCATCCAGCCATCATCCAACCACCATCCAACCACCATCCAACCACCATCCAACCATCATCCAACCACCATCCAACCATCATCCAACCACCATCCAACCACCATCCAACCATCATCCAACCACCATCCAACCATCATCCAGCCATCATCCAACCACCATCCAACCATCATCCAACCACCATCCAGCCATCATCCAACCACCATCCAACCATCATCCAACCACCATCCAGCCACCATCCAACCATCATCCAGCCACCATCCAACCACCATCCAACCACCATCCAACCATCATCCAGCCACCATCCAACCATCATCCAACCATCATCCAACCATCATCCAACCACCATCCAGCCATCATCCAACCATCATCCAACCACCATCCAACCATCATCCAACCATCATCCAACCACCATCCAACCACCATCCAGCCATCATCCAGCCATCATCCAACCACCATCCAACCATCATCCAACCATCATACAACCACCATCCAACCACCATCCAGCCATCATCCAACCATCATCCAACCACCATCCAACCACCATCCAACCATCATCCAGCCATCATCCAACAATCATCCAACCACCATCCAGCCATCATCCAACCACCATCCAACCATCATCCAACCACCATCCAGCCATCATCCAACCACCATCCAACCACCATCCAGCCATCATCCAACCACCATCCAGCCATCATCCAACCACCATCCAACCACCATCCAACCACCATCCAGCCACCATCCAGCCATCATCCAACCACCATCCAACCACCATCCAACCCTCATCCACCCACTATCCAACCACCACCCAGCCATCATCCAACCACCATCCAGCCATCATCCAACCACCATCCAACCATCATCCAGCCATCATCCAACCATCATCCAACCACCATCCAGCCACCACCCAGCCATCATCCAACCATCATCCAACCACCATCCAGCCATCATCCAACCACCATCCAACCATCATCCAACCACCATCCAGCCATCATCCAACCATCATCCAACCACCATCCAGCCATCATCCAACCACCATCCAACCATCATCCAGCCATCATCCAACCACCATCCAGCCATCATCCAACCACCATCCAACCACCATCCAACCATCATCCAGCCATCATCCAACCACCATCCAACCATCATCCAACCACCATCCAACCACCATCCAACCATCATCCAACCATCATCCAACCACCATCCAACCACCATCCAGCCACCATCCAACCATCATCCAGCCACCATCCAGCCACCATCCAACCACCATCCAACCATCATCCAGCCACCATCCAACCACCATCCAACCACCATCCAGCCACCATCCAACCACCATCCAACCATCATCCAACCACCATCCAACCATCATCCAACCACCATCCAACCATCATCCAACCACCATCCAGCCACCATCCAACCATCATCCAGCCACCATCCAACCACCATCCAACCACCATCCAACCATCATCCAGCCACCATCCAACCACCATCCAGCCACCATCCAACCACCATCCAACCATCATCCAACCACCATCCAACCATCATCCAGCCACCATCCAACCACCATCCAACCACCATCCAGCCACCATCCAACCATCATCCAGCCATCATCCAACCATCATCCAGCCATCATCCAGCCACCATCCAACCACCATCCAGCCATCATCCAGCCACCATCCAACCACCATCCAACCACCATCCAACCATCATCCAACCATCATCCAGCCACCATCCAACCACCATCCAGCCACCATCCAACCACCATCCAACCATCATCCAACCACCATCCAACCACCATCCAACCACCATCCAACCATCATCCAACCACCATCCAGCCACCATCCAACCACCATCCAACCATCATCCAACCATCATCCAACCACCATCCAACCATCATCCAACCATCATCCAGCCACATCCTGAACTCGCCTCTCAAAGCTAACTGTTGGTTTATTGTCAGTAATGTCTCAAACTTATAGTAGCTGTCAATCAAAGCACTCATTTTAGGACATTTTAATAACAGAAATAAATATTAATATCGATTTAAGAACATTACATCATCTAAAACAAACTATCAAACCCCCCTGCGGTCATAATCAGCCGCTCTGCTCTGCTGCTCAGAGTAAGACGCCCCTCCCTTCAACATGGACTCTTGTGTGTTTGTCCAGATTTCCTTTCTGGATGAATCTTTGTCCACAAAAATCACAGGAAAACGGTTTCTCTCCCGTGTGGAGCCTCATGTGTATTTTTAAGTTGGACTTGTAGCCAAACCTTTGTCCGCACACTTCGCAGGCGAACGGCTTCATCCCTGTATGTGTCCTCATATGGATCTTCAGGGACTCCTTGTGGCTGAACCTTTGTCCACAAACATCACAGCCAAACGGTTTCTCTCCTGAATGCAGCCTCATGTGGATTTTGTGCGACTCCTTGTGGCTGAACCGCTGTCCGCACAGATCACATCCGAAGGGTTTCTCCCCAGTGTGGCTCCTCCTGTGCTTGTTCAGGTTGGCCTGTTGGCTGTATCTCTGCCCACACACGTCGCACTCAAAGGGTTTCTCCCCCGAGTGGCTCACTGTGTGCCGGTTCAGATGCGCCTTCTGGCTGAATCTTTTCCCACAGACGTCACAACAGAACGGTTTGTCTCCAGTGTGGATTCTGGTGTGCTGGTTCAGATGGGCCTGCTGGTTGAACCTCTGACCACAGACGTCGCAGCAGAAGGGTTTCTCTCCAGTGTGGATCCTCATGTGGATCTTCAGATCGGTTCTCCTGGTGAAACTTTTCCCACAGTCACAACTGAAATACTTCAGCGCAGGTTGATCTTTACTGGGTGAATTGATGTCTTTCTGCTTCCGCTTCTCGTTGCAGTTCAGAGAGCGAATGATGGAGTGACCCGTCATGTGTCTCTGGAGGGAGCGCTTGCTGGCGAACTGGTTGTTGCACTCGGAGCAGCTCAGGGTCTTGTTTCCCGGAGGAGTCCAGTCGTCTTCGGCTCCGGACTCGGAACCCGATAAGGGCTTCAGGTCAGCTTCGCTGCGCTTCGATCTATCGTACTCCTCACTTTCCTCAGTCTCTGAGGAGTTCAGAGCGTCTCTGTGAATGCGGCGGTCAAGCCTTCTGCTGGACCCTGCTGCTTCACCGTCCTCTTCATCACTTTCTGCCTTCGTCTGGTCAGCCGAGCTGCTTGGAAGATCTTCATCTTCTGCTTGATGACGATGTGAGAACAAAGGTTTCTCTTCTTCTTCATCGTCGTCTTCGTCATTCTCACCCTTCACAATGACTATATTTAAAGGGAACGCGTCTTCAGTGGGAGGGAGCTCCTCCTCTTCCTCCTCCTCTTCCTCCAGGCTGCTCCACAGCTCCTCCTGTTCCTGCTTAATGCAGACGGCCTCCGGATCCGGCTGGTCCGCATCAGAACTCTGGTCTTCAGGAGGATCTTCCTCCACCAGCAGCATCAGCTGAACATCTGCAGAGAAGATGGCAGAGCTGGGATTAGTTCACCTGAAGCCAAGCCGAGAAGGCGGAGTCTGCAGTCCGAGAGAACAGGCCGAAGGTTCGGTGGTCAACCTGCGGATCCTTCTACCGTCCTTCAGGATTCAACGACCCGAGTGTCCAGGTCGGCTAACAGAAACAAGGTATTTATTACGCAGAGATCAGAGAAATGTCCCTGAAGATGGAAAGAAAAGATTCACACAGGATTTTACATAAACACTTTTACTGACCTCTGACCTCCAGCTGAGAAAGAAAACCTTAAATGATTAACAGAATGTGTTAACAGACATTTTGACAGCCAATGTGGTCCAGCTGCTCATGGATCTTTGGCACATCCTGTGGTTCTGGTCTGCATGCTAAAGTCCAAACCCCCTGCTGGAGAAACACTGCTACTGCAGAGGAGGCTCCGTTCAGCCGCCTGGAGGGAATCGCACCGACGGCTGGTTCTGATCCACTTCCAGCTGCAACAGTGGAAAAGCTGCTGATCATCATCTACCGTAACGCTGCACCAGAACAAGCCTGAAACGATCCACAAGATTCACCGGGAGGATTTAATCAGATCCCAGTCCTGGAAAGATTTTCTCATTTTCATTTGTTTCATCTAGAGACGTTTCTAAGTGTCAACCCATCCCGTCTGCTGGTCATTAAAGCTATGTTGCCTTTATGGACACAGATTTAAACACAATGTTCCAGTAAAACTTTCATGTTAAAATGATTCGGTTGAAAAATATTGAAATAAAAGTTGGAGCCCTGAGCGCAGTTAGCTGCAGCCAAGCAAGCTAACGGCTACATTTAGCTCTTCTTCCTCTAAATGGTCAGAAATGTTGGATTAAAACTCTTTGCAAGAACTTAAAGGAGAAACAGAAACAAACTGGGCATCATGGAGCCCGTCTCTAACCACAGCAGAACTGAATGGTTGCCATGGAGATTAAAGAGGTTCTCAAACATGAAAGAATGAAGGAAAAACTCCATGTTTGTTTTTAATGAGGGAATAACAGAACAGCTCAAAAAAGTGGATTTTACAAAATGCCCCTTTAAAATACTGGAAAGTGTTTTAATTACGGTAAAACTTTACTTTTAAAAAATACATCATATCAGACATGGGGAATTTATATAATTTATATAAATCCTAAGATTCAAAACTAATCAGCAAATCTAAATAAAACAGTAATATCACATTTCTGAGTCAAAAGACCTAAAAACAGATTTTAAGTTTTATTTTGGAGACCAATTTAGTTTTGGAGTTATTATTATTGAGTTTAAATAATGCGGCCAAAGTGCCTTGTTGGATTACCGTGAACAACGGCGCCCCCCAGTGGTCAGGCTGATGTGTTCACGTAAACAGAAATGCCACTCACAACATGGCGGCTACGTTGACCTGCTGCTCGGACGCTCTAGCCTGCTGTCCGCAGCTAGTAGCTGCTGAACAGCAGCAGGAGACCTCCGAGCTTTGCAGACACGGTCCCTGACGTGACCAGTCCACCCAGTCCACCGCTGATAATGGGAAAGAAAAGACACCAACCGGGATGTTCGGGGCTGAAAGCAGCATCCAGTATTTCGTGTCTCTGCTCCTCTGCTGCATCCAGCCGCTGTTTGACCTGCTGTCTCCACATCTCTGCTAGCTTTTCTCTCTCCAAACTTTCCTTTAACAGCTACTGAGCAGCTCCAGCTCAGCCTCGAACCGTTTCTCTTCTTTCCAGAGTTCACCAACTGCTGCTGTTTCTGTCTTACAGCTTCATTAACTCTCCCGCTGCTGCTCCGTGGACAGAAACCCGACAAAACGCGAAGGACGGCGCTCCGACTAGCTCTGCTAACTGAACACAGTCACGAGTCTGCGCACTGGGGTTCATGCTGGCCTCCCGGAAACGAAACACCCGGAAATCCAACGTCAACATGTCCGCCATATTGGGAGGGAAATGCGTCCGATGTATAATTTAGTAAAGATTAGGAGCTTAAGCCGTTTTGAAAGCTCCATAGTTTATTCTTCACAAATAGCTTTAAGTTTAAATATCAGAAAAAGAGACATAATAAAAACGTTTCTGTATTTCAGTAACAAACGTTTATATTCACTCAGATTAGTGTTCCTTTCAACAACCTGGTGAAGGTTTGGCTCTTTAACATTCTGACATATGGAGAATTTTCCAACCACGAGGTTAAAGGTCAAGTACAGATAGGTCTTCCAGATGGACAATGACCCTCAGCAGACCACCATGTTAGTCAGAAAGTGACTGAATGAGAACTAAGTGCACTTTCTGACGCAGCCGTCACAAAACCACTTAGTTTCACAGTTTTGCCCTTTCAACCTCAGACACTTTGCTGCGTTCAGAGACTCTGGAGATATGAGAGATGTTTGCTTCCTGGAGGATTCGACTGTGTTGAGGTTTTAAATTTGACCCAATTGCCAGTGTTTGCATGTGACATTTGTAAAGCGCCAGTTCGATGCTAAGACACTCACTGGATCCTCACCGGCACTGCAAACAACTGTCCTCCTCAGAAAAGAGAGAAGAGCCGAATGAGGTGACTGTCCATGTTGGTTCAGCATTTGGAGGATGACCAACGCGGACCGGACGGCTTCCTTCACTTCCTTCACTTCCTTCGCTTCCTTCGCTTCCTTCACTTCCTTCGCTTCCTTCGCTTCCTTCACTTCCTTCGCTTCCTTCGCTTCCTTCGCTTCCTTCCCTTCCTTCGCTTCCTTCACTTCCTTCCCTTCCTTCGCTTCCTTCGCTTCCTTCGCTTCCTTCCCTTCCTTCGCTTCCTTCCCTTCCTTCGCTTCCTTCGCTTCCTTCGCTTCCTTCGCTTCCTTCACTTCCTTCCCTTCCTTCGCTTCCTTCGCTTCCTTCGCTTCCTTCGCTTCCTTCGCTTCCTTCGCTTCCTTCGCTTCCTTCGCTTCCTTCACTTCCTTCCCTTCCTTCGCTTCCTTCGCTTCCTTCGCTTCCTTCGCTTCCTTCACTTCCTTCCCTTCCTTCGCTTCCTTCGCTTCCTTCGCTTCCTTCCCTTCCTTCGCTTCCTTCCCTTCCTTCGCTTCCTTCGCTTCCTTCGCTTCCTTCGCTTCCTTCCCTTCCTTCCCTTCCTTCGCTTCCTTCGCTTCCTTCCCTTCCTTCGCTTCCTTCGCTTCCTTCGCTTCCTTCGCTTCCTTCGCTTCCTTCGCTTCCTTCGCTTCCTTCCCTTCCTTCCCTTCCTTCGCTTCCTTCGCTTCCTTCCCTTCCTTCGCTTCCTTCGCTTCCTTCACTTCCTTCCCTTCCTTCGCTTCCTTCGCTTCCTTCGCTTCCTTCGCTTCCTCCTCTGCCGTCTCTAAAACTGCAGGCTACAGTTAGAAACAGCAGAAAATCTGCAGCTCGACTTCAAGCAGAACTAATTAGAGGAATCAGGTAAAATATGTTACACCAATTGGTTTAGTTAGAAAATAAAATATTCAACTTTTGTTGATTTTTAGAAACAATTATTTTTTCAAAAACCATAATACTAAGAAATAATAGTTATTCTGATAAACAGATCAGGAACCAAATGTCCCTCAAAAGTAATAAGATTGTATTTAAATCACAGTTTGTGTCAGCACAAATAAATAAATGTCCAGAAACTTCAGTCCGTTTCAGTCAGAATGACGTCGGCAGTAGAGGCACAGCCTGAAAAAACAGTCTGCGATATTCTCCAGCTTCAATCCAGTTTAATCCAAAACGACAAAATCCCCAAAATGAGGAGAACAAATAGTTGTGCCATCAAAAATCTGCAGAGGAAAAAGATTCCAGATCACCAGGAGCGTCAATAAAACTATTATTTTAAATGAGACCATTTAATTTCACATAATTATGGCTGTAGAAGCCATTTGTTTAAATACTTAATGAAACATATTCACCGTGTTTGATGTTTGTTGTGAATGACGTGATGCTCACACAGAACGAGGTCATTGTGGTTTATTGAACGTTCAGAAACTACAGCGGCTGTGATGCGTCCTGCTGCTCCACAAGCCGACCAGAGATTATGTTCAAAACATTCAGTTTGTTACAATATCAGGTTTTCAGGCTCTATATTTATTCTGCATCATTAATAACCTCATGAACTCAGCGGCGGCTGATTGGTTCATTTAAACTCCTGCTCTGCTGGTTTTCAGAGATTATTATTGTTGTTGGGTCATTAATTTGAAAACGTTTTGTTGATGTTTTTGCTGTTCTTTCATAAAGTTACTAACGTTTTAACCAGCCAATCAGAGGAGCTGCTGCTCTCAGCCAATCAGAGGACCTGCTGCTCTCAGCCAATCAGAGGACCTGCTGCTCTCAGCCAATCAGAGGACCTGCTGCTCTCAGCCTCCTGCTGGTTCAGTTTGTCTCCTGATGCTGACATCGTCGTGTTGCTCCGCTGCTCTAGCAAAGCAGGATCAGTTCAGAAACTATATGAAATGGGAAAAAAACTATTAACTGATTATGTCGTGTTTTAGATTGTTGTTGAAAAGCTAATCAGTCACAGCTGCTCAGTGAATCCGTTCATGTTTTACAGCTGCTCCTCTAGCAGGTACTGCGAACCCCCACTACATCTTTTAGGGGTAGCGGTGCCCTGCTGTCCCCCCTTACTTTCACCCCTGGTTATAAGTATATCTGAAGTTTACTAAAAATACACTTGTACCAATTTAGAAATTATAACTTTAAACACTCTTAAACATAATTGTAACAAAATACACTTTTAATAAATGTATTAAATAAAATTATACTTTAAATGAACAAAATATATATTTGCCCAAGTGTAAATATACACGTGCTCAAGTATATTTAAAACATATTTAAAACATATTTTGTGTATATTTTAAAATAAATGCTCAAAATGGAATTTTTAAAAATTCACTTATCACCACTTTAGATGATTAATTTCAGTCTGTCTTAAATTACATGTCAGTGTATATTTTAGGCTAATAAATTATGCCTTTTTTAACTTTCTTTATTTAACCAGGTGAACCCGTTGAGATCCAGATCTCATGTTCAGGAGGGACCTGGACAGAAAGTCTGCATCACGCAGAGACCTGGTTACTAAAAAAGGTTAATTAATACGAATGCAGAGGTTTAGGCAGCTTTAAAGTACTTTCATGTAATATGTGGGCTGTTTAAGTACCTAGAGTATGAATTGTTAGGTGCCTTAATAATCTTTTACTATTTACTAATTGCATACAATAAAAAAGATAATCATGATGTAATTTTTAAGAAAGTATCCAATCAGTTTTCAGATGTGTGACGTAAAACCTTATAATCAACGGCATTAGCTCCAGTTCATACTCCAGACCAGATGGTGGCGGTGTTGCACACTTTCATTTATTTAAAAAACGCCACAAAGAGAAGAAAAAACTAGAAGCAGGAAAGACATGAATACGTAGACGCCTCATGGAGCGCTGAGTCGTACGTAAAAGCGTCCGCCATCTTCTGTGTGGCAGCAGAGGATCTGAGCTCCTTCAGTCCTTTGCTTTGAGTTTCAACCGTTTTACAAAACAAACTGGATTCATTCTCATTACCTTCCCAGGTCAGGATGAAAGATCAGAATCACTTTGCAGCCAGAAATTCACTTCTAACCAACCGAGAAATATTTCCTATGTAGCTAAATTGGCCAGAAGTAACCGCTGATTGTTAGCATAGCAGCTAATATAACCGCTGATTGTTAGCATAGCAGCTAATATAACCGCTGATTGTTAGCATAGCAGCTAATATAACCGCTGATTGTTAGCATAGCAGCTAATATAACCGCTGACTGTTAGCATAGCAGCTAATATAACCGCTGACTGTTAGCATAGCAGCTAATATAATCGCTGATTGTTAGCGGTTATATTAGCTGCTATGCTGACTGTTAGCATAGCAGCTAATATAACCGCTGACTGTTAGCATAGCAGCTAATATAACCGCTGATTGTTAGCATAGCAGCTAACGTTTCATCCTGTTTTCTAATGAGAGTTGATGAGAAACGGCTGTTAGAGGAGAAGTGAATTAAAAACCAGAGGATTTAGTGAGTAAAGGTCAGTCAGGATCAGAGCTGGAGCTGCTGGTCTTCAGTCTGTTTCCAGCTCAGCTTCTCCATGTCGGTGTTTAGCTATAAAGATGCTACGAGTCAGAGCCCAACATGCTGAAAATGTCTTTTTCTGAATGTGAAGGAAACATATACGAAACATATCGTATGTATTTTCTATTTCACTTTGGGATAATTTCTCTTTTCTTCTTGGCTTTAGCCTGTGAACCAGGACGTCTCAGAAGTCATTGAGTTCTCCCAGTGTGACCAGCAGACTGTGACCAGTGTTCCCAGTATAATGAATACATGTTTTATTCTTTCACTTTCTGTTGTAAATATCTCAGTCTGAAGTATTAGTGTATTAATGTAGATTTTGTAATGAAATAAACATAATTTACTCTGTTAGAATTATTTTCTCTCTTTGCTGTCAATAGTTGACAAACTGTAATAAATATTTATTTAATCTCTGGAAAAAAGTAAGAAAAATATGTAGTTTAATGTTTGACAATGACTGATTTATAAATCTAAAGTCATTTCTCAATAACGTATAAAAAATAAATACAGGAACATTATTTGTTTCTTGTCTTGAAACGTTAAATGTACATTAAATTATGTAAATATATTCTTTAATAAAACTGTAAAAGTTTCTGTTCATCAATTCAATATAAAAATGATCAAATCAAACATTGAGCTCTTTATTCAGAAAACTATTCAATAATCACATCAAAAGTTAGAAACTGTCTTTAGTCATTTCTCTGACTGCCAAATATATTAATGTGTGAGAAAATGTGTCAATGGCAGAAATTAACTTAAAACACTTTGTAAAACGGCAGTTAAGTTCAGTTGAGCTTTAAATTTTCATAAAGTTGTAACAAGTTAATCAGTGACTGAACCAAACTCATCTAAACATTTACATTTTAGTTTGACTTTTATGGATCTCAATAGTTTACTGACAAAAACATGTTTAGCGTCACCACTTACAGCCCGAACACATTAAAACGTTTTGAACTGTAACTCTGCCGACCCCCCAAAGCCGCTCTGACAGGATTCACCCAATAAAGAAACGGATTTCCTCCCTGAGCTCCAACAGGCTCAACTTCTGGAATATTTTATCTAAAATGTTCTGTTCATTCAGTGTTTTGCAAAAAAATGTTGAAATATAAATTATGTTCCTTTTTTAATTCAGTATTTGATGAAAATATAGCCCTTCATGGAAGGAGGGACAGCCCAGCCTCTTTAAGACTAAACTCAGGATTTTAAGAAAATCGCCACTCATCAATTAACTGATAGTCTATCAATGAGATCAATCAACTTTAGTTGAACTCAATCAATAATCTGCATCACAAAATACTTAATAACGGTGAACATTCCTGCATTGTCTTAAAACGTACAATTCTTCCTTTGTGTATCTACATGTGATGTTTTCCAGCAGTCCTGTTTGAAAAGGATTTGTCTTGAACTGCCAGGTGACCATTCAAAGCGAACCAGTGGATAAATCCTGTCCGTCTGCTGCATGTCTGGTTAAACTGGACTCAAGTCAAAATCTTTGCTCACAAATTTCACAACTATACGGTTTGTTTCCTGTGTGGATTCTCATTAAATTTGACTTTTTGTGAATCTTCTTCACAAACATTGCAGCCTAATGGTTCATCCCGTGTCGACTGTCATGTGACGGTTTAAAGCCGACGTTTTGACAGATCTTTCACAGCCAAAAGGTTTTTCTCCTGTGTGGCTTTTCACATGTCTGTCCATTGGTGTCTGTACAAAAAGCAAAGTGTGCGGACACACAAAGTTCAGAGACGCCGACTCGGCTGGGTAGCCATGTTTCTCAGACGGCACCCAGAGAAACCCATTCTTGAACGGCAGAACAAGCATTTATTGTTCCCTAAGCAGTTTCTCCTCCAGTGTGGATCCTCATGTGATTTTTTAAGGCAGGTTTTGCAGTAAATCTTCGACTACATACATCACAACCAAATGGTTTATCTCGCCTGTGGATCGTCATGTGACCGTTTAAAGCAGACTTCTGAAAAAATCTTCGTCCACAAACGTCACATCCAAAAGGTCTTTCTCCTGTGTGACTTTTCACGTGTCTGTTTAGATTTGACTTGAATCGAAATCTTTGCTCACAAACATCACAGCTAAACGGTTTGTCGCCTGTGTGGATTCTCATGTGGCAGTTTAAATGAGAATTTTCACTGAATCTTTTCCCACAGACATCACAACCAAACGGTTTATCCCCTGTGTGGATTCCCATGTGACGGTTTAAAGCAGACTTTCCGATAAATCTTTGCCCACAAACATCACAAATAAATGGTTTGTCTCCTGTGTGGACTCTCATGTGACATTTTAAAGTTGATTTTAACCTGAACTTCTGTTCGCAAACATCACAAATAAATGCTTTTTCTCCCGCATGAATTCTGACGTGATTGTTTAAAGTTGACTTATTACGAAAGTTTCGTCCACAAAAGTCACAGCTAAAAGGTTTGTCTCCTGTGTGAACTCTGATGTGTCTGTTTAAACTTGATTTAACTCTAAATTTTTGTTCACAAACCTCACAACTAAATGGTTTTTCTCCTGTGTGAATTTTCATGTGTCGATTTAATTTAGACTTAACTCTAAATCTTTGTTCACAGACATCACACCCGTAGGGTTTCTCTCCTGTGTGGCATTTCATGTGTTTGTTGAGATAATCTTTCCTGTTGAAACATTTACCGCAGTCAGGACAACTATACAGCTTCAGATGAGGCTGGACCTCGCTGGCTGAGCTTGAAGCCGTTCCTGCTGAGTGATCGGCCATGTGACTCTGAAGGCGGCGCTGCTTGTTAAACTGCTGGCCACATTCAGAGCAGCTCAGGGATCTGCTGACGTCTGACTCAGGAGTCCTGCTCTCCTTCCACTCATCATCACTGTCTTCAGTTTCAGACCCTGAGTCAGGCTGCTCCTCATCATCTTCCTCTCCCTCAGGTTCTGCTTTCAGGTTCTGCTGAGCTGAGCTGCTGCTTGGCAGTTCTCCATCTTCTGTTTGATGAAGATCAGAGATCAGAGGTTCGTCTTCATCATCTTCACTCTTTATGAGAACAGCAATGACTGGAGACCTGGAGGCATCAGCCTCCTCCTTCACGCTGAGCGGCTCCCCCTGCTGGCTGCTCCAGGGCTCCTCCTCTTCCTCCTTCATGTGGACGGGCTCTGGGTGGTTCTGGTCCAGATCAGGACTCGGTTCTTCTTTAACCAGCAGAACCTGATGAACATCTGCAGGGAACACAGAAAGACAGGGTCAACCTGGGGAACAGCTCTACCGTCCTCAGATCTTCCTCAGATCGATCCGATCCGATCATACCACTTTATTTCAAAAGCAGTGAAATACAAAATACCAGCTGACCCAATAAAACGACGTGATCAGCCTCAGACTCGCATGTGGTCCAAAACTTTTTCTGCTGGGCTCCCCTTTGGCCAATAAAGACATTTCCATGCCTCCACCAACCCCGTCAAAAATCTATTACACTCAAGTTTGGGCATCGATTCTCCCAGAATGGGTCAAACATTTAATTTCTGGTTCAAGGCCACTGACTCTCCATGAAGAAGAATGTGCACGCAAACATTGAGCCCACAAGCAGCAAAATGAGTAAGAAACAGATCAGATGTCTTTGGAAAGTTTCTTTGCAAAGGGGAAAAGGTCCAGAGAAGAGACAGGAGGATGGATTTATCCCGGACCGGTAGGTGAGTCCCACATTACAAGCCGCTCTGCGTAACATGCGGCGACCGGCTGCTAAATAGGCAATGAAGCTTCAAGCTGCTTCGCCACGTAGAGACCAAGCAGGCTGTGGATATAAGCAACACTTCAGGTGTTATTGTCTCTCATCTCTCCCAGATGGAACCGTCTGGTTGCAGAGAAACAAGCTCAGGGCTCCGTTAGTCAGTATCGTGAGTTAAAATGTTCACTAAAGTAAAATGTTGGTTTTTGTGGCTCTTCTGTATCTTATTTTGAAAGGATATGTAAACGTTACCATAGCGACCAGAGTCAGAGCGTTTGGTCGAGAGGAGATGAGTAGAGCTTGTGAGTCTTAAGTCTGGTTTAGACGGAAAGATTTCAGAATGTCGGCCGATTCTCCAAACCTCTGTGACCACAGAGCTGATAAAGTCCAACAGGTTCGATCGGTTCGTGTGTCCAAGGCAGGAGCAACACGAACCGATTCCAGTCAGAACATCCCAATTCCAGAGGATAATCCAGTAAAACCCCAACATAGCAGGAATTTAGAATAACCAACACGGATGACGATGTAGAAGCAATAGTGATAGTTTGTGGAGTCATTTTAAGAGATAAAAGACGTAACAAAAAGAAAAGGAGGTGGATGAAAGACGACGGGAGCAGCCGCTCTATTTGCTGCTCTATGATTTGGAGGTGAATGTTTTTTGATAGTTAACATTTTTAACTGAATAAACATAATAATGACCTCCACAATCACTTTGTTTATAATGTAACAAGAGAAACAGGTAAAAATTATTCTGCCCACAGTGTTTAATAGGCAGGATTAGCTAGTGGGGCTAATTAGCAATAAAGCTAACCGGCCCATCACACAACATGGGGCGGCTAGGCTAGCGGAAACAGACCCACAAATTCTGTTTCGAAAGTAAATACAAAGTCCTTTTGCCTCTCATGGATCTTTGACAGCTGGAACCAACAACCAACATTCAACACATTCAGTTTTAAGTGCTGCTTCACGGAAATAAAGCCACGATTCACTACAAACGCCGACCTGCAGTGGCTCCTCTAAAAACTACCCTGTGGTCTTACCCATAGACATAAGAGTAGACCCCGCACTGGCTGCTCCGGCGCAGGAAATACGGCGGCCATCTTGGAGAGGTCGTCCCTCCTACTTTGCTCAACCAAAACAGCAGAAGATGCCTCAGCACTGAGGATATTGTTGTTCTGATCGATGGACTATTGATGTGAGGCTCCACAGACAACATTTCACAAGTAAGATGGACATATTATTGTGTATATATTGTGATTATAATATTACTTTACTGTATTTATGTCCACCAGTGAGATACCAGCTAATATTAGCTACAGTGCTCGGTGTAATACGGGTTCAGCCGCTATGAAGGATAACTGAGATTCTGTAAATCTAAAATAATTAATTATTCTCTAACATTGACTTAGATTATCTGACACAAGAGCCTATATTAGAAATGAAACAATGTAACACATATTATAAAACTTATATTATGTGTTATAACATTCACCAGCAAAGTTTACACAGGTGGTAAAGACTATTATTTATATGTAATTCTTTCACTAGTAAGATACATCCCAAATCTTCCGTTTTTGTTTTGAAGGTTTCCTAAAGACACGATGTGAGGAAGAAGAGGGAGAATCTATAAAGAGAGACGGATTCACTGCAGGATGAATCACATCGGAGTTTGGACTCAATCTCAGCTGCTGAATCTCTGAAGATAGAACCTGTCGGCTGGAAAACATAGATATCTATATATCTATAGATATATCATGTATGTATACATGTATACATACATATGTATGTGTATACATACATATACATATATGTATGTATACACATATAAACATGTATCCAATATATATTATTCAGTATTAATCATTATTTATTTGTGTTAGTAGTTATATAAATATGTATTATAATAAATTATACACACAGCCGTTCATAATAACTTATGAATGGCTGTGTGCTTTGTAATCTGCTCATCATTCATCAATATCAGAATATTCCATTCCTATTCTATTGTTATAGCCACTAAGCATATTTAAATATGCTGAACTATGTATTAAAAACATACTTAAATAATACAATTGTTTATAAATGTAGCTTTGATAGATGATTGAATATGGTTTCCAGTAACAAAAAAGCGTGTTTTGATCGATTAAATGCGCTGATACGTCATTGTGCTGCTAAACGCTGAGTGGAGTGGTGGACCGCTCCAAGATGGCCGCCCGCTCCAAGATGGCCGCCCTAAATCTCGTCAGCAACAATAGGCGAGAGCGGCCATGAGGGTCTATCCTTATATTATGTCTATGGTGCTACCGACATGTTTGCTTGACAGGAAATCTTGCCACTGATTGGTTCGTTGTGGTCACGTGTCTGTATGATGGACACTCGCGACAATTAATACTAATGCAACATGAAGTGCATACTAGGAGAAGAGAAAATTATTTTTCTACCCGGGTTACATTTGAATATTGCCCCTTTTCCACTGGCTCTACTCCAGCAGTCCGGTCCGGTCCGGTCCGGTCCGGCTCTGTAGCAGGGTGCCGCCTCCTGGCGGTGGGGGGGCGTATGGCGCGCCGCCTCCAGGCGCCATCGTTGCTATGCGGCCTAACGCGAGTTGTTTTTCTGATACAAAAGAAGAAGAGAGCTGAATTATGGTTTATAGCCTGATTGTGATTTTTCTGAGGCCGGTGGGAGGAAAGCAGGTGGCTCAGACGGTTCAGGTGAATAAAGATGATTTTAAACTACGATAAAACTTGTAATAGTGCTGAATATACATGAGATAATGTTAGTCAGGGTGTTGCAAATAACTTAATGTCATAATTAATTGATAATATATTCCACTGTGTTTTCATGGTGGTGCATTCAGACCATCGTGGTTCTTCCTGCAGCCTTTGGGTCGCAGGATCTCATCAGTGTCCGTCTTCCTGCTGGTCAGCGTTGACCTTCAGGATGTCCAGACCTCCACCTTCTGGAGCCACATGAGCTCAATGTGCTGATCAAACATTAATGATAAAATGTGTCTGATGTTCTTAGAGCTGAAGAGCATCAACAATCTGTTGTTTTTACTTCTCAATACGTTTCATATGTTTCACCTGATGTCCAAGTTAAACTGGAACAAATGAATCTTTATTCCTTCTGATCTGACTGGTTCCTCTTCCAGGATTTCACACTTTGGTCACTAAGAGTTTAAACTCAGTCTTAACTATAATTAAGGTTTTGGACATTTTCTCACTTTCTTACATTGAAGCTTCAGACAGATAAACTGAGTGGACAGAATGATTATAAACTAGAAACTAACATGATTTATATTTTGGGTTCTTGTTAATAGCTGCCCTGATAATAATGTCAAAATGTTTGGTTTGCTGAATAATGTATTCAGTTTTGATGCTTCATTGGTATCGACAATGTTAATGAAATATTTATAATGTTATTTCCACTCTGGCTGAAGCTCCTCACATTTTGGGAGGATTGTACTAGGACCTTGTTATAAACTACAGTAAGTACAATAATGTGTGGAGTCAGCAGAAATAAAGAGACTTTGTTCACTGAGACACAACAACTTTTATTTTTCTTTAGTTTGTCTCAACTCTCCTTGTTGCTCTGCCATCAGCTGGTAGCTGCTTCCTGCTGAAGGATCCAGGTGTTGTGATGGTTCTCCATCATGTCGGCCATGTTGCTCTCCTGGTAATCAGATGTTATAGATTATAGCACTTAGATGTAGATATGTCACTAATGTGGACGTTACATATACATAAGGAATTATTTAAAACAGACATTTTTATATATATATATATACACTTTTTTTTTACCATCCAGACAGAATTAAATACCTGGAATAATTGTGTAAATTAAAGACAAAATGTAATTACTTGTAAGTTTTAGACCTATGCAGACAAACAGCCATGGATAAAATACCACTATCGTTTCTTCAGGTTTATTGTTCATTCTACAATTAATAATTCATAACAATTTGATTAGAGAACTGGTATCTAGCCATTTTACAATAGGATGTCATATGACATGTTTTATTATCTCACAATGGAGGAAACTCAGATGCAACATGAGAAACAATCTGTAGATTCACACAAAGAAACAAATGACGGTAACATGCTGAACAATATTGAGTTATTTATAACTAATGTGCAACTGAGTGTCTTCAGAAAATGCTCATGTTGTTTGAGTAATAAAAACACATCAGGCTGTGTGTTTTAAATGTCGTCCATGACTGTATGTATACAACCTTAAATATAGTAACAACCAGACAGATTTATCTACAAACTGCTCACCTGGCTGGACAGCAGCGGCGTTAGCTGCGTCTGAGTCGGTGTTCACCGAGGGGCTCCAAGCGGCTAACGAGGCTAATGAAGCTAACGAGGCTAATGAGGCTAACGAGGCTAATGAAGCTAGCGAGGCTAATGAAGCTAACGAGGCTAATGAAGCTAACGAGGCTAATGAAGCTAACGAGGCTAATGAAGCTAACGAGGCTAATGAGGCTAGCGAGGCTAATGAAGCTAACGAGGCTAATGAGGCTAATGAAGCTAACGAGGCTAATGAAGCTAACGAGGCTAATGAGGCTAACGAGGCTAATGAAGCTAACGAGGCTAATGAGGCTAACGAGGCTAATGAAGCTAGCGAGGCTAATGAAGCTAACGAGGCTAATGAGGCTAATGAAGCTAACGAGGCTAATGAAGCTAACGAGGCTAATGAGGCTAACGAGGCTAATGAAGCTAACGAGGCTAATGAGGCTAACGAGGCTAATGAAGCTAGCGAGGCTAATGAAGCTAACGAGGCTAATGAAACTAACGAGGCTAATGAAGCTAACGAGGCTAATGAAGCTAACGAGGCTAATGAGGCTAACGAGGCTAATGAAGCTAGCGAGGCTAATGAAGCTAACGAGGCTAATGAAACTAACGAGGCTAATGAAGCTAACGAGGCTAATGAAGCTAATGAAGCTAGCGAGGCTAATGAAGCTAACGAGGCTAATGAGGCTAACGAGGCTAATGAGGCTAATGAAGCTAACGAGGCTAATGAAGCTAACGAGGCTAACGAAGCTAACGAGGCTAATGAAGCTAGCGAGGCTAATGAGGCTAATGAAGCTAGCGAGGCTAATGAGGCTAATGAAGCTAGCGAGGCTAATGAGGCTAATGAAGCTAGCGAGGCTAATGAAGCTAACGAGGCTAATGAAGCTAACGAGGCTAATGAGGCTAACGAGGCTAATGAGGCTAATGAAGCTAACGAGGCTAACGAAGCTAATGAGGCTAACGAAGCTAACGAGGCTAATGAAGCTAGCGAGGCTAATGAAGCTAACGAGGCTAATGAGGCTAATGAAGCTAACGAGGCTAATGAAGCTAACGAGGCTAATGAAGCTAACGAGGCTAATGAGGCTAACGAGGCTAATGAAGCTAGCGAGGCTAATGAAGCTAACGAGGCTAATGAAACTAACGAGGCTAATGAAGCTAACGAGGCTAATGAAGCTAACGAGGCTAACAAAAATTTCCATTCTCTCCACTACGGTGATAAAAGCGACTCATTCCTCACGGCTCCATCGAGCTGCGGCTGAATATTGAAATCCAAAGCAAAGAATAAATCCGGCATCTTTTAGTTCACGGCTTGTTTGTATCTTCCATCACTTCCGTGTTGCAGCGAGTTTCAAACGCTGCTCCGTCTGTCCACGTCTTCAGCCAATCAGTGAACAGCAGCGAAGCTGCGTCACCCACCAAACCAGGCCGGCCCCGAAAAATATCCGGTGGAAAAGCTCCAAAAACGGGCCGGACCGAGCCGGACCGAGCCGGGCCGGTGGAAAAGGGGCATTAGACAGTCCTCTGCTGCTTCTGCCTCCAGCAGACGACCCAGCTCCATTCACCGTTTCTGATTTTACGTCAGCTGCCAGTCTGGGCTCAGCTTTTATAAACCGTTTGATTTTCTCACCATCAGCTCAGCTGAAGCTCCACAACCTGCAGGATCAGATTCTGGTGTGATGCAGCGCTGAAACGACTCAAGTACCTCGATTACTTTGAATGCAGGTCGTTACCAAGAACATCATCTAGCCGTTGATGTTGTAACTGTGCTCTTATTGCTTTACGCCGACATGCCGGTTAAACTGTAAATAACGGAATAGAAAACAAAACGTCAATACTTAATATTGCGATATTCTGAGGGCACAAACTGAAACATAGCTTTACAGCATTAATGTATGATTCACCACACATGGCAACATGTGAATTTATGGCAGGTTCGGCTTGTTAGTGTGGTTGCTAGGCAACCAAAGTACACAACCGGTCCGCTGTTCGTTTTCTTCTTCTACACATTAATCCACGAACCAATACAAAGCGACTATAGCGCCCCCTAGTGAACCCCACACAGGCGTTTCATTGAGTTTGGATGTTACTCATGTACTGTTCAGATTGTTGTGCCATGTGTGGGTTTAGTTATGAATTACTGTTTCAATTGTTTTTGCTTTGTAATGTAAACATTATTTTACATTTGCTGCTGTTTGGATTCACTGATGAGGAACAAGATGGATTTGACTATGTTCTGCTTTTTGAATAAAAAACATTAAAAGATCCTTCAGATCAGCTCTGGTTTGGCTGTTACCAGGGGTGAAAGTAAGGGGGGACGGCAGGGCACCGCTACCCCTAAAAGATTTAGCGGGGGTTCGCAGTACCTGCTAGAGGAGCGGCTGTCTGCTAACATCAGTGGGTTCACTGTGCAGCTGAGTTCACCCACTAATCAGCCGTGACTGATTAGTTTTTCAAGAACAATCTAAAACAGACTTAATCAGTTAATAAATAGTTTAACGCCGCGCTGAGAGCAGCACGTCCTCCTCTGGCTGCTTATCAAAACTTTCATAATTTATTAAACAACAACAACAAAAAGTCAACAAAACATTTTCAAATTAATGACCCAACAACAATAATAATCTCAGTGATTATTGTCTCAAGTTGTTGCGCAATTCTGTGCGTTTTGGTTCCATAATTAAAATAACAGGAGTTTAAATGAACCAATCAGCCGCCGCTGAGTTCATGAGGTTATTAATGATGCACAATAAATATAGAGCCTGAAAACCTGATATTGTAACAAACTGAATGTTTTTAACGTAATCTGTGCTCGGCTCGAGGAGCGAGCGGTTGCCACGGCAACGGGTATACTTAACCGACAGAGAGAGAGAGAGAGAGAGAGAGAGAGAGAGAGAGACAGAGAGAGAGAGAGAGACAGAGAGAGAGAGAGAGAGAGAGAGACAGAGAGAGAGAGAGAGAGAGAGAGAGAGAGAGAGAGATAACAGGTGTGAGTGGTTAACTGGGATGCTCTCCATGCCATGATGTTCAGGATTTAGGTCTCATGGCATCTCAAGGTGTCAACATGGCAGCCAGTGGGCTGAAGGAGGAAATACAGCTTTATTTTGTAGCAGTTCAAGAGCTTCCAGCTTTTATCGCTTCAAAAAAATTAATCAGCACAGAAACTCCAAAGCTCCCAAAGAAGCAGTTTAACTTTTGTCATAGTACCCAAGAATTTAAAACGACTTTCTCTCCTGGCTGTTATCTCCTACAAAACACACATCAGAATCAACGGCGCTACAGTTTTTACTTTATCGTTTTCCAAAAACCTGTTGGATTAATAACTTTATCCACGGGATCCAGTCTGAAGCTGGTTTGAAAGCAGCAACCGGAGCAGATTTCTGCCGACATGACGATGTTTTCTTCTTTTTAATTTAGTGAAGCAGAAACACAGAACACGACTCGGCTACATCCTGGCAGCCGCTGCCGGCCTGCAGCTCCCATCCCCGATGAAGAAGGTAAATCTCCAAACCTGCTGTGTGCAGCCGATGTTCGGGGCTGAAAGCAGCATCCAGTATTTCGTGTCTCTGCTCCTCTGCTGCATCCAGCCGCTGTTTGACCTGCTGTCTCCACATCTCTGCTAGCTTTTCTCTCTCCAAACTTTCCTTTAACAGCTACTGAGCAGCTCCAGCTCAGCCTCGAACCGTTTCTCTTCTTTCCAGAGTTCACCAACTGCTGCTGTTTCTGTCTTACAGCTTCATTAACTCTCCCGCTGCTGCTCCGTGGACAGAAACCCGACAAAACGCGAAGGACGGCGCTCCGACTGCCGCCATTGTACCGGAGAGAAGCACGAGTCTGCGCACTGGGGCCAGAGGCTGGACCCGCCAATCACGGAATAGAACACCCGGAAGTCCCGCCCACACCGGGCATCAGCGAGGCGCTAACATGTCCGCCATATTGGGACTGAATATGCAAACGTAAAAAATGTTTTGTAAACCCTAATGTTAATGTTTCCCATAAATTTAACATCAATTGTTTATTGTTTATTTTTATAAATAAATACATTTGGAAAGCTTGTAGGTCATCATCTAATCTAGCAGAAAATTGTTTTTTATCATTAAAAGATTAAAACCTGATCTCTAAATTACTTTGATACTAAACGTTTGACATCTAAAGAATCTGATTACACAACTAAACATGGACTTGTCTTATTTCTAGTATAAATAAGCAAAATAGTCAAAATAAAATGGAAATAGATTTTTTGTCAGATTAGTTTAACTGACATAGTTTAGCATTATGATGCTAGCATATTATGTCGTCTCTCATGACCTGTTTAGTGGTTACATGTTAGTTTGTGATGAAATAAATACAATTATGTAAAAGAAATCTGAAATAACATTAACAAACTTTACTTGTTAAAGTCAAGCAAAGATTTGCATATGTGTGTTAATGATTTCAAAATATATCTTTGAATTTTAAAAACACACAAAGTCTAATCAGAATCCCCCAACGCCGAGGACCTCTGGTGGCTGAAAAAACAGATTTCAGTGTTAAAAGCATTTCCATAGCTACCAAAGTTAGCAAAGACCAACAAACATCAAACTCAGAACCTTTAATCACCAACAGAACCAGCTGAGCTACACGGTAACATGCCTGAACAGGTGTGATGTCATCAGCCGGCAGGAGTTTCTACAAAATGTTTAGTGACCTAAAAGCCTGTTTTTATTCTCTGGTACGTCTGAATGTTGTCATATTGACCTCTGTTCTCTCAGGCCTGAGTCTTGTTAAGGCATTTGGTTCAAAGTGAAGGTCAGTGTTAGGTCAGGGCAGTCCTGCATCTCAACAGACGTTTCCATCCATGAACATTTCTAACAAACTTTTAAAATGTCCCACAAAGAAGAAAAAAGAAAATGCTAATTAAGCATGTTCCTCCTGGTTTGGATCGAATCAACCAGGTGACAGAGTGATGTCATCAGATGACTCACTGTGATGTCATCAGATGACTCAGACCCACCTGATGGGAATGTTGGCCTCATCAGATCAGATTTGATAAAAGTGTCTCCATCTTTAGCACACCAACTCTTTTTTGGAAAAGTTAAAAAAAGCCTCACATGAGCATAAAAACATTTGAGGAAGTTATTTGGAACTTTGTTGTTTCCATCAACCTTTTTCTAATGATTGACTGGTTTCTCTTCAACTTCCGCTGAGCAGCAGTTGAACAGCTTAGTGGAGCATTAGTGCCACCATCTGGTAAGAAGTGTGCACCAAAAGTCATAAAAAGGAAAACAGATTACAGCAGGGGTCCCCAGAGTGGGTCCTGGAGGCCCAAGGTGGGTCCTGGAGGCCCAGAGTGGGTCCTGAAGGCCCAGAGTGGGTCCTGGAGGCCTAAAGTGGGTCCTGGAGTCCCAAGGTGGGTCCTGGAGGCCTAAGGTGGGTCCTGGAGGCCCAGAGTGGGTCCTGGAGGCCCAGAGTGGGTCCTGGAGGCCTAAAGTGGGTCCTGGAGTCCCAAGGTGGGTCCTGCACGCTCCAGTTCTCTCCCTTGTGGTAGAAACAACCTTTTCAGCTTGTCAGTGTTCAGCTCAGGCCTCTAATGAGCCTCATGTGATGCAGGATGCCAGGCCTCCAGGACCCACTCTGGACCTCCAGGACCCACCTTGGGCCTCCAGGACCCACTCTGGGCCTCCAGGACCCACCTTGGGCCTCCAGGACCCACCTTGGGCCTCCAGGACCCACCTTGGGCCTCCAGGACCCACCTTGGGGACCCCTGGATTGCAGTGTCCTAAACTAGAATCAGTCCTGACAGCCTAACGTCTGGAGTTTTTCTGTATGTAGCTTCGATTGTGGCTGGTTGATACATAAACAGAATAAGACTAAACCTAAATCCTCCTCCAGTGAATATAAAGAAAATCCAATCTGGCGTAAGAAAAGTGCGTCGTGACGATGAAGTTAAAATTGAATTAATTGCTATAGTGTCGACATATAAAACCTTCTGTTGGCATAAGTCTACCCACATGACAGACACTTTATTTACAAAGGGACGATGTACAGTTCAAACATGAGCATTTCGCCATTTGATGCACTGTAACAGATTAGAGCAAAAGCTAATTTGCTTCTGCAGTACATTAACAAATTATAAAATATAAAAAATGAAAGAACCAAACAGAGCTAATTAAAAAAGCATCTTCTTTCCGTCCTCCATCTTCCCTGCTTCACTCTCAGGCTCAATAAAGATCCTCCACCTACCAGTCAGAGACGTTAGCAGCTCTCTGAAAGCCTGAGATGCTTCGTGAATTATTTTCATCTCATGAAGGTGAAATTCTGGGCAACAAAACGTAAAATTCCAGAGATTCTAAGAATGTTCCTAAAATGATGCTCTGAGAGCTACTTTGTCTCTCGTGATTCTGTTTGACCGTGAGGCCTGGTGTAAACCCAGCCCTGCTATCCCAAGACCGCCCGGAACTCCGTCGTTAAGCTAACTCACACATGAGAATCTATGGCAATAAAATCATAACCACATGCTTCTCTTCTGTGTGAATTCTCATGTGAATGTTTAAACTTGCCTCTTGGTTAAAGGTTTTTCCACAAACATTACAAAAAATATGAATTTTCATGTGTTTTTTTAAAGTTGACTTATCGTTAAAGCTTTTCCCACACATGTCACAGCCAAAGGGTTTCTCTCCCGTGTGGATCCTGAAGTGTTTCTTTAAACTGGAGTTGTCATTAAATCCTTTCCCACAGACATCACAGACTAAATGTTTCTGCCCTGTGTGCTTCCGCGTGTGCAGATTCAAGGTGGCCTTTCGGCTAAATTTTTGCCCACAGACATCACAGCCGAATGGTCTCTCCCCTGTGTGGGTTTTTGTGTGCATATTTAAAGCTGACTTGGCACTGAATTTATGTCCACAGACATCACAGGAATAAGGTTTTTCTCCTGTGTGGATCCGGATGTGTTTGTTTAGAGATGACTTGATGCTGAATTTGTGTCCACAGACATCACAACCAAACGGTTTCTCTCCGGTGTGGATTCTTATGTGACTGTTTAAAGTTGATTTAATGCTGAAACTTTGGCCACACAGATCACAGCTAAACGGTTTCTCTCCTGTGTGAACTCTCAGGTGTTTGCTTAGATGACTTTTCTTGTCAAAGCTTTTCCCACATTCTTCACAGGCAAAATATTTCAGAACCTTATGGGCGTTCTTTGGTGGCTCCACAGGTTTCTCCTCTCTAAATGAAGCCGTTCCTGCTGAGTGATCGGCCATGTGACTCTGAAGGCGGCGCTGCTTGTTAAACTGCTGGCCACATTCAGAGCAGCTCAGGGATCTGCTGACGTCTGACTCAGGAGTCCTGCTCTCCTTCCACTCATCATCACTGTCTTCAGTTTCAGACCCTGAGTCAGGCTGCTCCTCATCATCTTCCTCTCCCTCAGGTTCTGCTTTCAGGTTCTGCTGAGCTGAGCTGCTGCTTGGCAGTTCTCCATCTTCTGTTTGATGAAGATCAGAGATCAGAGGTTCGTCTTCATCATCTTCACTCTTTATGAGAACAGCAATGACTGGAGACCTGGAGGCATCAGCCTCCTCCTTCACGCTGAGCGGCTCCCCCTGCTGGCTGCTCCAGGGCTCCTCCTCTTCCTCCTCTTCCTCCTTCATGTGGACGGGCTCTGGGTGGTTCTGGTCCAGATCAGGACTCGGTTCTTCTTTAACCAGCAGAACCTGATGAACATCTGCAGGGAACACAGAAACACTTTATGTACATAATGAACAACTGAACTTATATCTAAAACTTAGATGGTCTGCAGCTCGTTTATGAACATCAACAGCTTGCCGTAGATCCTCTCTGAGCTTCTTTTAACTGTAAGCAGAGATAGGTCACCTCTATGGCAAGCAGTGTTAACATTTAATGACAGAGGAAGAAATTCTCAACCAAGTATGAATAAATTAATTCTTATAAGCTGCAAAGAATTTTTCTATCTAAAGGCTTTTCCACCCAGAAAAACGCTCTAGATAATCTGATATCTATAACTTTGAATCACAAAAAACTATTCATTTTGTCCAGGATAAATACTATTAAAATTAGATAAGAGTATATTAAGCAGCCTCAATCCTCCTCATGATGATGAATTTGTGTCCACAGACTTCACAACCAAACGGTTTCTCTCCCGTGTGGCCCGTTATGTGACATCAGGGGCGCAACTACACATTATTCAGGTGGATGCGAAACATACGCTTTTTGCGCCACTGTGTGACGTCACGACCTTTTACCGTAATGCGCCTTGAAAAGACGAAGATACATTTTATCAGCGCGCTAACTAGGAGCTCCTGGCAGCCGCTGCCGGCCTGCAGCTCCCATCCCCGATGAAGAAGGTAAATCTCCAAACCTGATGTGTGCAGCCGATGTTCGGGGCTGAAAGCAGCATCCAGTATTTCGTGTCTCTGCTCCTCTGCTGCATCCAGCCGCTGTTTGACCTGCTGTCTCCACATCTCTGCTAGCTTTTCTCTCTCCAAACTTTCCTTTAACAGTTACTGAGCAGCTCCAGCTCAGCCTCGAACCGTTTCTCTTCTTTCCAGAGTTCACCAACTGCTGCTGTTTCTGTCTTACAGCTTCATTAACTCTCCCGCTGCTGCTCCGTGGACAGAAACCCGACAAAACGCGAAGGACGGCGCTCCGACTGCCGCCATTGTACCGGAGAGAAGCACGAGTCTGCGCACTGGGGCCAGAGGCTGGACCCGCCAATCACGGAGTAGAACACCCGGAAGTCCCGCCCACACCGGGCATCAGCGAGGCGCTAACATGTCCGCCATATTGAGAGGGTCATGTAAGCAATTATGGTTTTTGATGATTTAAAAGACCTTTATAGTTTATGTTTCTGTATAAGTATATATATATCTTTATTTATATTACCACCTTTATTTATACAAGTTGTGTAATTGACATGTCGCCTGCAGAACTAGAGCTGTCCTCCAACAAGCCAACGGTTATCATGGCAGACTAACAAACCTCCATGTGTCCCAATAGACATTTTTTGAGTCATTTTTTCCTTATAAATCAACACTGAGGCAACGATGGCAGCAATAAAATTCTGTAACTGGTCCTCGGTCAGGTCTGTGAGGTTATTAGCAGGAAATAACGAGAAATCAACGATAAAGACGAGGAAAAATGATGAGGGACCAAGTCTGGCTGGATGTGAGTGAACGCTGTGGGATGCACTTTGCAGGTACAACATGGGGGAGAAATGACTTAAATAAAACCGGCTTGTGGAAACCTGCCTTCAGGAAAATGCTTAGAAACAAACAGTAGCAATGAAACGTGTTTAAATGTGAGCTCAGCAGTTACTGCAGGTCCAGTTTTCATGCTGCCGCTGGAATCTACACACATAAAATCAGCATAACTACCTTCAGTTATTGATCAGGAAATGATTAGATAGCATTATTTTCATTGAACTGAGTTGTGTTTACCTTCCTGCTGAATAACCTGGTAGTTTCCGTCCACCAGTTTCATTCATCTGGACGTGGGCTGCATTTCTGCCGTTATTCAGACTCCATTTTGGTTTTGGAAATGTAATAAATCACTTGCTTCCCTCTACACGTTCTGGGTAACGGCTGTCAGGATTGCATGTTCCCCACTGACAACTGGGACCGTGACTATCTATCATTTTCCTCAAAATCTCTCTGACTGCAGCGTGTTTTCTATGATAGATACTGTCGCAGTGCTGTACTGAACGCTGATTGGTCAGTTGCTGACAAATGACTGGGGGAGGATCGCTCTACGTCAGCAAGGGGGCGGAGCCGGCGACAGGTCAGAGTTTAAATCCAAGTTATTGTTGGGATTTTAAAATTACAAATAAAACAAGAAATCAGGAGTTTTTACTCCATTACATAAGATAATAAAATGTCAGCTAAAAGCCAGAGCAAATGTCAAAGGAAGATTTGTCTTTTTGTCATAAAATTAATGTAACTTACCTGACAGGAAACCAGTGGAAACCTTCAGATCCTGTGTCCCAGTTTGGAGCAGAGCAGGAAAATGTTGTTTCTCCAGTTCTGATGTTTCTAATGGAAAGAGACCAAATCCTGAGAACATATTCTGTGAAAATCCCATCAGAATGATTAAAACATGAAATGTGGAGTTATGAAATGTCTCAAATCTGATTAAAGGTTTTTTTCTAAATACTATTGAATGTGACTGTAAATAGGATCCATTATATTAATGATAATTTACCTGAGATTTTCCCTCTAAAACTGTATCAGGATCAGCTGGGAGTCATTTCAGCCCCAAGTCTCTTGAATTGACTCTTTAAATGGAGGTTTAATGTTCCGAACATGTTCAATAAATAAAATGCTTTAAATTGATTTAAATGGATAATTCTTCTGGTCCAAGTGGCTCCATTGCTCTGCTTCAGAAACACAACCGGCTTCATTTCAACACGGCTTGATTGACACAAATCCACCAACAGCCATGAGAGAAGAGACGAACTGATGAGTGAAGGATTCATCCATCATCTGTAGGTGAAACATACAGATGTAGTTCAGCTACATGACCACAGGGTGGCAGCAGTCAGTCATGAAGCCTAATGCATCTGCAGCCCTGCTGGGGTCAAAGGTCACGGCATCAAGCAGAGCACGTCTGAGGTGAGTGTAGCAGCTGCAGCAGCAATCTGTCCGTTTCAGAAAAGATCTGGATGTTTGAGTTCAACAGAAATAAAAGTTTTACTTTTTTATTCATTCACAACCAGAAGCTGAACTCAGTGAATTTTCTCTAAGCTGGATCTTCTGGCTGCAGCTGGATCAGGATTATAGTTAATAAATCTGGAGGTTTCTGGTTTTCTGTCTCAGAGGAGCAGCTGTTTGATTTCCAGCTGTGCGCGGCTCCTCCAGATCAGCTCTTAACCTTTTTAGAGGCACCGAACCCACCAGTTCATTTCCACTGAACCCTTCTGTAGTGAAAATAAAATGATTCCCCCCAAATTCAAGACATAGGGGTGACCCAGCTAGAGTCTAGAATAGAGTCTAGTTGGGTCACCCCATGATCACCAAGTCTCCTTAAAGGCAGAGTCTCTGAGATCAGTTCTTAAAGATGTACTCAGTGTTTTCAGCACAGCTGATCCGACTGTCCAGGAACGACCAGAGGTATTTAAAATGTGCCACAGTTTCAACAGGTTGGCCATCGAGAGAAACTGGAACCACTTTAAGGTCTTTAGATCATTTAATTAGCTCTACATTCTTAAGAGAATGAAAAATTAATAATAATAATAATAAAGACTTTGGTATTCTGATTTAGTAATGTAATTATATTAGCTGTGTTACCTCCCCCAGGCCACTAGAGGCAGCACCAACCCCGAAAAGATGCAACTAAGGAGCAGATCTAGAAGTTCACCGAAAGCTACAGAATGTGGTAAAAACTGAGTTTTGCTGAAGTAAATAAAGACACAAGCACAGTGGTGCAGTGGGTAGAGCTGTTGCCCTGCAGCAAGAAGGTTCTGGGTTCGATTCCCGGTCTTTCTGCATGGAGTCTCCATGTTCTCCCTGCATGGTGGGTTTTCTCCAGGTTCTCCGGTTTCCTCCCACAGTCCAGAAACATGACTGTCAGGTTAATTGGTCTGTCTAAATTGTCCCTAGGTGTGAGTGTGTGTGTGCATGGTTGTGTGTCTCTGTGTTGCCCTGCGACAGACTGGTGACCCGTCCAGGTGACCCGTCCAGGTGACCTGTCCAGGTGACCCCGCCTCTCGCCCGGTACGTTATTTGGAGAGTCAGCAGCTCCTCCTGACCCCACTGAGGGACAAGGGTGTAAAGAAAATGGATGGATGGACCACCGCTCTGTACGGAGCTCTGCTGCTGCCAAAAGTAAACATCTGAAGGTTTAAAAGCTTCAGGTGATTCAGTGTTACTCCAGTTCTAAAGCTGGAATCATGATCCAGGAATCATTTTCATAAAATGAGCCTCTGAGCTTTTTACGTTAGATATTTACAGATCAGATTCCTGTCATTGCCACTCGGTGGTGGCAGTATGATGATGTGGGGCTGCTCTACTGGAGGACGGCGAAACACAACTGTTTTGGAGTGGCCTAGTCAAAGCCTGCAGCCTCATAATGAAGCCGTAGTTTGACCTCAGTTGAATTCTGATGTTTCTCAGCTGTTGTGTTCAGGAAGCATCAGATTATGCTGCTATGCATCAGGCTAGCATAGCCTCACCTGAGCTATGCTAGCCTGAGCATGGGCTAGCATAAAATCTGTGTAGCAGGGCAGCCACATGTGACTGTGAAGAAGCTAAAGCTAGTTTAGCGTTAGCTGGTAGTTTAGCTGTAATCACATTTCGAGTCGTTGGTGGAACATCAAAACTTTTATACACTTAAACTTATTCAAACTGCATGAATTCATATAATAAGATATTTAAAACGTAACAAACACATAAACATTTTAAATCAAACAATATTAAAATTGGTAAAAAGAGGAAGTGAAATAAAAACATTCAGTTAAAGATTCTATTTATGGAACAAAGAGAAAAATCTGAATATTAAACGACCTGAAATCAGCTGTTAATATTTATTTCTGTCTAATCTGAAATATTATAAACTTTATTCTGCTCCTTTCATCCATAATTTATTTAATTTGCTGCATCAGATTCAGATTATTGAGGTAATTAAATAAAAATAAATGAGAGAGAGAGAGAGAGAGAGAGGCTGCGCGCGCAGCAGCGGAGCGTCACCGGTTGTTTGTGGCGCATCAGCAGCGGAGCGGATCTTCATCATCTTCATCATCTTCAGCATCTTCAGCTTCATCCAGCGGCTTGTTTCCAGGTGAGACTCCGACCTGCGCGGTTCTGGGCGCTCACAGCTCGGTTCGGTCCGTGACTGGGCCGGTACCGCTCGGTAGCGGACGGTTCGTGCTGGTCGGTGAGGATGGAGGTGATGATGAGGAGGAGGAGGGAGGATGAAGGCAGAGTCGCCCTGTTGTTCCGCTGCAGCATCCAGCAGCAGTTTGGACCGGATCTCCGTCCGAACCGAACATTCTGCCTCCGCTTTGGGCTCTGCGGGCTTTTCAAGCGGCTGCTCAAAGTGCGCATGTTGTGGTTCCGCTGCGGGGCGTTTCTCTCTTTACTGCGCACATTGATGCAAAACCCGCAAACCGAGCGGCTCCGGCCTGCTGTTGTTGCGGTTCGGGGTCGGCAGTGCGGCGTTCGGGCGGAAGATGGAGCGGTTTGGCGCTCTTTCCGCCTCAGTCTGCGCCTGTTTCTGCGCTGTTTGGGTTGGATGTAAAATGGAGGCTGGAGGAGGAAGAGGAGGAGGAGGAAGATGCCATGGCCGCCTCAGCTCGTCGCAGATAGATTTACCCCGTTATGACCAGAACCAACCCTGACACGTTTCACACTGCTGCTGGTTCCGAACCGGGCCAGGTTCTGTCCGGTTCCGGTTCAGTCCAAGGTCAGCAAGCCGGTAGAATCAGCCTGTGAAAGCAAGAAGCTGCGGGTGAAATGTGTTCAGCTCATTATGGGCCTTTGACCTTCGACCCTGTAAAAGACTGGTACCAAACACAGAACTGGACCTTTCCAGACTGAGTCCAATTCGAGACCCAGGAAAGGTTCTGGTGAGAACAAAACTCTCCAGGTGTTGACAGGATGGCTCTCTGCCCAGGGCGACAGAACAGTGCGTCAATGGGGGAGAGGGCGCCCCCTGGTGGAGAGGGCGCCCCCTGGTGGAGAGGGCGCCCCCTGGTGGAGAGGGCGCCCCCTGGTGGAGAGGGCGCCCCCTGGTGGAGAGGGCGCCCCCTGGGGGAGAGGGCGCCCCCTGGTGGAGAGGGCGCCTCCTGGTGGAGAGGGCGCCCCCTGGTGGAGAGGGCGCCCCCTGGTGGAGAGGGCGCCCCCTGGTGGAGAGGGCGCCCCCTGGTGGAGAGGGCGCCCCCTGGTGGAGAGGGCGCCCCCTGGGGGAGAGGGCGCCCCCTGGTGGAGAGGGCGCCCCCTGGGGGAGAGGGCGCCCCCTGGTGGAGAGGGCGCCTCCTGGTGGAGAGGGCGCCCCCTGGTGGAGAGGGCGCCCCCTGGTGGAGAGGGCGCCCCCTGGTGGAGAGGGCGCCCCCTGGGGGAGAGGGCGCCCCCTGGTGGAGAGGGCGCCCCCTGGGGGAGAGGGCGCCCCCTGGTGGAGAGGGCGCCCCCTGGTGGAGAGGGCGCCCCCTGGTGGAGAGGGCGCCTCCTGGTGGAGAGGGCGCCTCCTGGTGGAGAGGGCGCCCCCTGGTGGAGAGGGCGCCCCCTGGTGGAGAGGGCGCCCCCTGGGGGAGAGGGCGCCCCCTGGTGGAGAGGGCGCCCCCTGGGGGAGAGGGCGCCTCCTGGTGGAGAGGGCGCCTCCTGGTGGAGAGGGCGCCCCCTGGTGGAGAGGGCGCCCCCTGGTGGAGAGGGCGCCCCCTGGGGGAGAGGGCGCCCCTGGGGGAGAGGGCGACCCCTGGGGGAGAGGGCGACCCCTGGTGGAGAGGGCGCCCCCTGGTGGAGAGGGCGCCTCCTGGTGGTGGCTGCTGTCTGGTAAACATGAAGAAATACAACATGGAAAAACATCAAACATCATATGAGACATGAAAACATTCATCGGTTCTCAGTAGATATAATAAATCTAATTAAATACTGTGTTGGTGTAGCATCTTAGCATTAGCTTTAGCTAACACTTTAGCTAGCGGCGCCGCCATTGGGTCTAAATGTTTTATTCAATCTGAACATTTTGAACTTCAGCAGCAGAAACTTTCCTCCATGTTGGATCCAGAAGATGCTTTTAATGTTTCTCTGATGACGGCGGCAGGCGGCGCATCACTTCCTGTCATTTCTTCAGCTGGGAGCCATTTTCCCTCCTGGACTCTGCAGAGGAACGTTTTGATGACCCCACATGACCTTAGAAAGATTAGTTTTCATAATAAGGCCCTTTAGGCTGAGAGGAGTCCGAGGTGCGTCTCCATGGCAACGAGGCGTTCCCTGAGCTTCGGGTCAAACTGAAGGGAACGCTGGACGACATGCTGGTTGTCAAAACAAACAAATAAACCACAGAAGAAGACTGCAGGTCAAAGTTCATCTGAATGTTTTTCTCCAGCTGCTGCCGGTCTCACCAGAATCTCCCAGGATTTTACTGGCTGGTCCAGAACCTTAGAGGAGCTTCAGGCAGCCTTTTCTTCACCAGTGGAGTCTTGTGCAGTGACTGCATCACGTCCTGTTTTCGGGGCTGAAGCTCAGCGTGAGCGCCGCCTCCAGGGACTAAATCCCACCTGATTATTGGGGTCAGAAAAGCTGCAGTGAAACGTAACGAGGTTTAAAACAAACTGTTGAGACCCGCCAAAGTAAAATGTAAATGTTTGGATCTGATTTGGTTCAGAGTCTCTGATGCAGAATTAAAACATTAAGATTCTAAATAGAAACAAGTTTTAAAGACAATAAAACGGATTTATTTAAATTATAACTGCTTTATTTTGAAACCTTTCCTGGTTTCCCATCCTGCTGGCAGGTGAACATCTGGGAGAACCAGAACCTGGTCTGTTGGGTCAGAACCAGAACCAGCCTGGTGACAAACCCAGTGACCCGGTTCTGATGGGACAAACCATCATTCCTCCACCATCAGTTACTCTGAGTTTGTTCTGATCTGATTTGTTCAGGTTCTTCCAAACATGACCTTTAACCTTTGACCTGCTAGTGGAGGCCTGTAGACACAGACATGGAGGTCATTTCTCTGAGCTTCCTGTTCTGACCTCTGACCTCTGCTGGGACGTCCACTCCTGGGAAGATTGTCAGCCTTTTGGGGTATCAGATGGTTTGGAGATGACCTTTGACCCTTCCTGTACACTTTGGTTAGGACATCAGGAGATGTTAAACTGTTTACTGTTCCACTGCAATGCATTCTGGGTAAAAAATAACGTCATTTGCTTCACTGCTGGAGAACAACAGTCATTTCAAAATAAGAGCATCTAAACATCTGACTGTTCACTGAACCGACAGTTTAAAAACAAATAAATTAGCACTTTAGAAATCACCAGAAAAGAATCAGAGGAAGCTAAGTGCGCTAAAGTTAGCACGCTAAAGTTAGCAAAGAAGCTAAAGCGTTGAATGTCTTCCTTACTTGTAAGGAAACTTTATTTATAAAGCACATTTTCAGCAACAAGCCGTTCAAAGTGAATCAGCTGCACAGGTAATATGCTGAAACACAAAGCTAACAGTTAGCTCCACTGCTAGCGCTGTTCTCTGGGACCAGAACCAGAAATCAGACACAGGGGTTTCATTTGGGGTGTCAGAGTAAAGGGGCTGAATGCTGTGCATGCTCTGTGTCTTCGCCAGGCCCGGCTGCAGCGCCCTTCATCATGACTAAAGAGGACAACATGCAGGAGCAGGAGAAGGAGAGGCAGGACCACGAGGAGCAGGAGGAGGCCCGGGTCCAGAGGGAGGAGGACGAGGAGCTGACCGAGGAAGAGGAGGACGAGGAAGAGGAGGAATATGAGCTGGAGGAGGAGAGGGCAGAGATGGAGAACGGGGAGGAGCAGGAGGAAGAGCGAGAGGAGCGAGAGGAGCAGGAGGAAGAGGAGGAAGAGGAGGAAGAGGAGGCTCCTCCGGCTGAACCGGCGGCTGAGCCGGTTCCTCAGAACCAGAGTCCGGTTCAGGAGCCGGCCCGCCGGGCCATGGTCCACCCGTCGGCCCAGGCGCCGCTGCCCAAAGACTACGGTACGTCAGACCTCCTTCAACCAGCACACGATACCGGAGAAGGTGACCGGTTCTGATCCGGTCTCCTGGTTCTGATCCGCTGACGGTTCTGAACCTGATTTATTGATCGGGCCTCAAACTCAGGAGACGAGATTTTAAAATTACAAAAATCTAATTTAGGATCAGGTCTCTGGTCTCCTGATCCGGTCTCCCGGTTCTGATCCGGTCTCCTGATCCGGTCTCCCGGTTCTGATCCGGTCTCCTGATCCGGTCTCCTGATCCGGTCTCCCGGTTCTGATCCGGTCTCCCGGTTCTGATCCGGTCTCCTCTCTCTGTTAACTCTGCAGCCTTCACCTTCTTTGACCCAAACGACCCGGCGTGTCAGGAGATCCTGGCCGACCCGCGGACCTCCATCCCCGAGCTGTTCGCCATCGTCCGCCAGTGGGTCCCGCAGGTGCAGCACAAGATCGACGTGATCGGAAACGAGGTGAGGACAAACGGTCAGAACCGCAGGACAAACGGTCAGAACCGCAGGACAAACGGTCAGAACCGCAGGACAAACGGTCAGAACCGCAGGAGTTGAGCTGGAGCCGCTCAGTTTAGCACCGAAACGCCTCAGTTCACTGTAATGACATGAAAACACATCTAGACGTGAGTCCTGGATTCAGAGTAGGAACCAGAACCTCTCAAATCAGAACTGACAGGCTCTGATTCTGGTGCTTTTTGTCTGGATGGGCTGTTCGAGCAGAAATGGAAGGTGTGAAAACTGCTTTAAAATGATCATGAAGGATCAAAATGGCTGCCGGCAGGTTCTGAGGGAACTGCAGAGCAGCTGGCCTCACCAGACCCAACCACGACGCAGCAGGACCAAACACCTCTTGGCTTTTGTAGATTTGAGTTGAGAGCAAGATTTCAGTTAATTCCATACAAATCTCCAAACCCTCATCCGTCTGCATTGAAAATGTCAAAATTCCCGCCAATTTCATAACCAAGTAAATTTCTTGGAGCAACTGGAGAGGCCGACTTGCGTTGTGTTTTGGGCTGAAGTTCGCCTGTTGCTCCCTGGGTGTCGGCTCTTCAGAGACGGGAAGGAGCTGCTGCACCTCGATGGCAGTCAGTTAGGATCAGGACGGACACAGACAACACCTTCCTGGAGGGACCATGGATCTCACCTGGGAACACCTTGGAATGCGGACGGACGACTGATCTTTCCTAGTTTGAGTTATTGTGGATGCCAGGCGTCCTCCCAGGCAGCAGGACGTGATCAGCTCAGTGTTTGTCTCTCCCAGATCCTGAAGCGCGGTTGCCATGTGAACGACCGAGACGGTTTGACCGACATGACGCTGCTTCACTACAGCTGTAAGGCCGGAGCTCATGGAGTCGGTGAGTAATTCTTCATCGTTCTTCCTCTGTGGTCATGAAAGGACGGCTGGTAGAGACCCAGAGTGATCGCCGCTGGTTCCTGGAGGCTAGAGGGGAGGCGTTAAAGCTTCGGGTGTTTCAGGTCTGATCCTCACCTCCAGTCACAGAAGATCAGAAACGGATCCGAGTCCTCAGAGTAGATAATGTGATCATGACAGACACAGGTGCTTGGTTTCTCTTGCATGATTGGATTTCCAGTCCGATGTTAGGACCATGTTTGTGCAGCAAGGTGAGTAAAAGCTTCCCCCAGGTGGCGGCAGTCCTCCACCAGAGCAGCTTTCAGTTTGGACCTCCCTGTGTCCAGGCGACCCAGCGGCGGCACTGCGGCTCACCAGTCAGCTGATGCTGTTGGGCGCCGATGTCAGCCTGCGGAGCCGGTGGACCAACATGAACGCGCTGCACTACGCTGCCTACTTTGACGTCCCAGAGCTGATCCGAGTCCTGCTCAAAGCCGCCAAACCCAGAGGTGAGTGTCAGATTGTTACTCACCCACAGAGTCCAGGAGACGAGGTCAGCTTCTTCTTCTTCTTCTCTCTTCAGTGCTGAACTCCACATGCAGTGACTTCCACTACGGCACGGCTCTCCACATCGCCGCCTCCAACCTCTGCCTGAATGCAGTGAAATGTCTGCTGGAGCACGGAGCCAACCCCACCGTCAGGGTAAACGCTGCCTCACCGTCCCGGGCTTGACGACCAGCGGCTTCCTGCAGAGCTGCAGCTCAGACCGTAGGTTTGTTTCTGCAGAACGATAAGGGCCAGGTTCCAGCTGAGGTGGTTCCGGACCCGATGGACATGAGCCTGGACAAAACCGAGGCGGCCATGGTGGCCAGAGACCTAAAGCAGCTGCTGCTGGACGCCGTGCCGCTCAGCTGTAACCTCCCCAAGGCCACGCTGCCCAACTACGACAACATTCCCGGAAACCTGATGCTGGTGGCGCTGGGGCTGAAGCTGGGTGACCGGGTGGTTCTGGACGACCTGAAGGTAGTCCCACACTGGTTCCTTATTTCCGCCTCCATCAGCCACACTCAGGTTCACTCATTCCAGAACCCTTTTGTCTCCACCTCAGACCGGAACCCTGCGGTTCTGTGGAACCACGGAGTTTGCCAGCGGTCAGTGGGTCGGGGTGGAGCTGGACGAGCCAGAGGGGAAGAACGACGGCAGCGTGGGTGGAGTCCGCTACTTCATCTGTCCTCCGAAGCTTGGTAAGCAGTGAGCTTCCTGGACCCGGTTCTGGTTCTAATGGACCAGCACTCTTCATGTTTTAATCTGTTTGGACCTGCAGGTATTTTTGCTCCAGTTTCAAAGATTTCCAAAGCTGTGGATCCGACTCCGTCCTCAGTCACCTCCACCCCCAGAACCCCCCGCATGGACCTGGCCTCCCGCCTGGCTGGGAAGACCAAGAAGGAGAAGAAGGAGAAGGAGAAAGGTGAGGGACCATCAGGTCTGACTGGGTTCTGGTTCTGGTGGAGAGCTGACTGAGCTGGTTGGTTTGTTCTCAGCCCAAAAGAAGAAGACGTCCGTGGCTAGTCTGGACCCGGAGGGGACAAACGTGGAGGTGGGGGACCAGGTTCTGGTGGCGGGTCAGAAACTCGGCATCGTTCGCTTCTACGGGAAGACGGACTTTGCTCCAGGTCAGTTCTATAGTCTGAACCAACTAGCACATTGAAGCAGAGGTCCAGATGAAGTGAAGAGGAGGCAATGTTCTGGTCTGACCCGGTCTCTCTGGTGTCCCTCAGGGTTCTGGTTTGGTGTAGAGTTGGACCAGCCCACTGGGAAACACGATGGCTCGGTGTTCGGGGTCCGATACTTCAGCTGCCTGCCCAAATATGGAGTGTTTGCTCCGCCGTCCCGGGTCCAAAGGTAGGACTGCCTGACAGAACCCGGTGTCGCTCGTTGTCATAAAGCGGGCCTGGTTCTGGAGCGTGAAAGTGATGGTTTGAGTCGTTGCTGGTTGTTCAGGATCGGAGGACCCAAAGAAGGCTCGCAGAACGACGGCTCCATGGTGAAGAAGGTTCATCAAGTGTCCAGTAAGTTCTGCTCAGATCGCTAGAAGCAGAAAAGTTCTGGTCCGACTCAGGCGAACAGAACCTGACCCGTTTGTTTGCCTGCAGTGTCACAGCCGAAAAGGAACTTCCACACCATGCGATCTCCTAAAGATCTGACCTCCGAGAGCTCCATATCCAGGTGAGAAGAACTCTGACCAACATGGGTCAAAGGTCATTTCTGGGTCAGCAGCTTATCGTCTCAGAACCGTTACGGTTTGATCGGACCCAGCTGTTTGGTGCAGACGGACTCCTGACAGCTTTAGTTTGAGATGGCAGTGGTTTTGAAGCGTTTATGGAACCGGGTTCTGTCGGAACCCCAGAACCCGGATGGGTGAAGTAGAACCTCTCCTCTCTGTGCTGCAGGTTGCTGTTCTGCTGCTGGTTTCCATGGATGCTCCGCGCGGAGATGCAGTCCTAACCACCGCACCCATCGCTACGTTCTGCATCGCTCCGTCCCTGAACGCCTGGTGGCGAAGCCCCGCCCCCCGTCTTCTTCTTCTCCTGGTTTAGCCGTTCTATAGCAAAATCTATAGTGCCTTGTATCTGATTAACCGAGTCCAAGCTAATGCTCTGAAATCCGCCCTGCCTCTCTGGCGCCACCTGGTGGTCTGGATCGGTCAGTGCATCTGTTTCCGCCTCATGGTTCTGTTTCGCTGCAATCAGCTGGGAGGATCGCTTTGATCCGACAGTTCAGAACCAGAGCTTGGCTCTGGGCGGGTTTCCGAAACGAAGAGTTTGATCCATCAGCAACCTTTTACACAAACCTTTTATTTATGCTGCTCTTTATATGTCAGAATGTTTGGCTAAATTAAAATGATGCTGCTTTATAATAAGATTTTCATATCATGCCTCAGTAAATACCAGACGGTTCTTAATGAAATGCTTCATTTTAGTTCATCTAATCCGCCCATTCCTTTAATTTCCTCATTTCATTATAAAATCATGTCTGAGCTGAAAATGATCAGGCTTCTGCCACCAGGAGCCTTAAACGGGATCAACTGCAGGATTTAACTCAAACGGAGGTAACGGGCAGAGAAACGGTGCCGACTGGATGAATCTCAGCTTCGGGTTGATGGATGCAAACAGCAGCTGCACAAACCATCAGTTTTTATTCCACCAAACTCCTGGATCATTTGGCCTCAGCTCTGGTCTCAGATCTCACCGTATGCAGACGACTCGCTGCTTTTCCTTCGTTCTTTTGATCCTCACCAGACCTTTAGAACCTGAAGTTGATCCACACAGTGCAGATTTTTGCTGTTTCCATTCCACCCAAATGAGACGTTTCTCCAGAGCGCAGCGTTTGTTGCTAGCGGTGTAGCAGCTAGCGCCCCTCAGACTCTGGATCTGCTAACTGTGTCGTCTCAGCTGAGCTTTGCCGTTTGTGGGCCAGTGATGGTGGAAGTTTGTCTTTGTACAGTAAATGTGGAGTTACAGTTCGGTCAACGTGTCGCAGTGAAGCCACTTCACTGTCAACTCTGTAAACGTGGACTGTTCCTGGTTTGGCCACCAGGTGTCACTATAATCCCCATTTAGCCTGAATTCTTTGCATAACTGTTTATTTGCAGCTTATAACCAGTTCTGACTGGTTCTGACTGGTTCTGACCGGTTCTGACTGGTTCTGACCGGTCCTGACTGGTTCTGACCGGTTCTGACCGGTTCTGACTGGTTCTGACCGGTCCTGACTGGTTCTGACCGGTCCTGACTGGTTCTGACCGGGTCTGACCGGTTCTGACTGGTTCTGACTGGTTCTGACTGGTTCTGACCGGTTCTGACTGGTTCTGACTGGTTCTGACTGGTTCTGACCGGTCCTGACTGGTTCTGACTGGTTCTGACCGGTCCAGTTCTGTAACTACCACCTGTTAGCTTCACTTCCTTGCTGTCCAGAATTTCTTCATTAACAGCCAACAGCTTCACTCGTCTCTGATGTTATAAAAACCTTCCAGTGTTGGACTCAGTTTCAACTGAACCAGCAGGAAAGTAAAGCTAGAACGGTCAGAACCTCTGGTTCTGTTCTGGTTCTGTCACCCGTACAGGAACTAACTCAGCTCTGGTTGTTTCATTGAGTCTTAATGATCTACAGTGTATAGCCTATATTTTGATAACTTCACTAAGTGTACCTTTTGTTTTGGTGTTTTATCGGTCGTGTTGTTCGGTTCCAGCCGGAGTGAGTGGGTCGGACCAGTTGGATCAACTCACTGCATGCTCTCTGTCTGTAACCCCCTCAGTATTTTATGATTGTTTTCTTCCTCTCAGCATGAAAATGCTTCAAATATTAATAACTATCAATATAATAAAGATTTGATGTTTTTCTAATGTTCCTGTGTCTGCTGGTCCTTATTGAAACCTTTATCGACACCAAAGCGTTTCAGTGTCAGATTCATGCTCAGTGTTTACCGTGGAGCGTCGAACCGCCATGTTTCAGCTGAAACCACCTTTAAAAGGCCGAATCGCTTCATCACTGTGGGCCCTGCTAGCTAAAACATTAGCCATGCTAACCTGAAGCACTAATCCTGCTAACGCTAGCGGAAGCTAACATTACAGTGCTAACTTCAACCATCCTGGAAGATCTGACAAACTTTTTTCAGGGAAAAGTTTTGAAAACTACATTATGAATTTTCTTTGCTTGGAACAGAAAAACGGGACTTTAGTGATACAACTGATGCGTTAACTTCTTTATTTATGGTAAATATATACAAAAACCTGCAACATAAAACCAATTTTCAGGTTTTTTTTATTTTCAACATAGGACTCCACATAAAGCCATTAAAACAGGTTTATATTCATCAATTATACTTTATCAATCCCAAAGGGATTATATTTGCCTCTGTACAGCCGTCTAGCACCAATTTACATTACAAGTTTCTTTCTTATAACATCCTAAATGTTGTATTTATGTCTTGTTCTCTGCTCTTTGTTTTATTTTGTTCCTGTATGTTTCATATAAGTTATTGTATAAAAATAAAACATGGGAGGAAACAACAGGCCCCACCGGTGGGCGGATGAGAATCACCTGTTCTAGTTATGGCAGCTCTGATCTGAATTCATCGCAGGCTGGATTAACAGTCATCATACAACTTTGTAAAATGATTGTGATGAACAATCACACTCCTAATAGTTCATCTATAGCATCACATCAGCTTATTATGTCAGGAATTGTTACCTTGTGAACTAATGCACATTATAGAGGATGTGGGTGGAGTCGTCGTCTTGCGATCAGAAGGTTGCAGGTTCGATTCCAGCTTCCACGTGTCGATGTGCCCCTGGGCACCTTACTTTACCCCAAACTGCCTACCGAGCTGCGCATCAGTGTGAATGGGTGAATGTGACTGTAGTGCAGTGGTTCTCAGCCTTTTATGAGGCACCGAACCCCCCAGTTTCCGATGCTCATTCACTGAACGCTTCCTGTTCCGGATCCTGTGCGGCCCACTACCGCCACCTTCTGGACAAGAAACCATCACGTTTAAACAACATAACTATCACGTTATGACGTCATAGCGCGCACATTTCTTATTTCCTCCGCGATAGCAATACGCCGTCATGCCACACTAAGCAGAACAATATTTTTGCACGGGAGCCTGTAGGACCGACTCAGGAAACACTGAATGTCTAACCGTCCGGAACAGAACCGAACTGAATCCATCGTGCTGACATTCAGATTCGCCATTTTATCGTATTTATCCCGAGGTAAACAGTCATGTTAATAATCATTACGTATCGGCTTTCTGCTCCGAACTGACCTGTTTGGACCGGAGACGCGGTCAGCGCCGTCAGGCCCAAAATGTCCCACTTCTGCCACCTAGCGGCGCATTTATGCTACTGCATGACATTGTCCCAACATTTCTAAACTAAAATCACAATTAAACCAAACAAATGTGACCACATGAATATAAACCTTTAACTACCTGAAGAATTCATTACAGTAAACAAAATGTCAACAGATGTTGAACTTCAACTGAAGGTTTTACAAAACAGCCAGAGGTTAGCAGTAAAGTTAGCGCTGTGCTACCACTGGTCTCCTTAAAAGGCCCAGATGTCTCAATTGTTCAGGTTCTGCTGCTTTGACAAATATTTGCTGATCTGAATGTTATCAGCTTGGTTCCAGTGTGAAAGAGGCTGATGGGAGGAGAAAACGTCTTCTGCTCCTGGATGACGGCAAAGGGTTAATCCAAGGTTCTGCAGACAAACGGACTGGTTCTGTCCACTCGAGATAAATAGGTGAATAAAAACTGCCCCTCCTAGCCCGCTAGCGCCGCTGCTAGCCCGCTAGCGCCCCTCCTAGCCCGCTAGCGCCCTCCTAGCCCGCTAGCGCCGCTGCTAGCCCGCTAGCGCCCCTCCTAGCCCGCCAGCGCCCCTGCTAGCCCGCTAGCGCCCCTCCTAGCCCGCCAGCGCCCCTCCTAGCCCGCTAGCGCCCCTCCTAGCCCGCTAGCGCCCCTCCTAGCCCGCCAGCGCCCCTCCTAGCCCGCCAGCGCCCCTCCTAGCCCGCCAGCGCCCCTCCTAGCCCGCTAGCGCCCCTCCTAGCCCGCCAGCGCCCCTCCTAGCCCGCCAGCGCCCCTCCTAGCCCGCTAGCGCCCCTCCTAGCCCGCCAGCGCCCCTCCTAGCCCGCCAGCGCCCCTGCTAGCCCGCTAGCGGCTCTGCTAGCAAAGAAATCACTGTTCTTAATTAGTTTTTTATGCTAATTTTGACTGGTTGGATCCTCTGTCAGTTCCTGGAACGTCGGAGTGAAAAGTATCAGACCCGTCGCCGTTTCTAAAGCTTTGGGCCTCCAGCAAACAGCCAGAGCCGATTTCCTCACATGCAGACGATGAAAACCTGCATTTAAAAATGACTTTGTGTTATTTTTGACTTTTGAACTAGTTTGATGATAAAAGAAAATCAGGGATATTTCATACATGCCTCTGGAAGATGTTTTCCAACTGTTATTAATGTAAATGAAACGTTTCTAAATGGTTCTGATGGTCAGCGGCCCGGTTCGGCTCCGAGCAGCAGGAAAAACATCGACCAGTCATGTGAGGCTAAATAACCCAAATGAATCCAGAGTAACTCAAACACAGAGAAGGGAAAAGAACCAGGCGGTACCGGACGGTCCGGTCCATCTTCGGTTCAGAAAGTCCAACAACTTTGAAATATTTATCATAATTCAACTCCTTGAAAAATCTGAAAGTTCTGGTTCTGGTTCTATGACCTCGGAACCAGACTCATCCGGACGGTCTCCTCGCTCAGCCCGGCCCAGTCAGCCCGGCCCAGCCTGACCCGGCCCAGCCTGACCCGGCCCGGCCCGGGCCTCCGCCGCCGGGTAGCTGGTTCTGATCCTGATTCTGGTTCTGGTTCTGATCCTGATTCTGATCCTGGTTCTGATCCTGGTTTTGATTCTGGTTCTGATCCTGGTCCTGGTTCTGGTTCTGGTCCTGATTCTGATCCTGGTTCTGGTCCTGGTTCTGGTCCTGGTTCTGATCCTGGTTCTGGTTCTGATCCTGGTTCTGATCCTGGTTCTGATCCTGGTTCTGGTTCTGATCCTGGTTCTGGTTCTGGTTCTGATCCTGGTTCTGGTTCTGATCCTGGTTCTGATCCTGGTTCTGGTTTTGAACCTGGTTCTGATCCTGGTTCTGGTCTTGGTTCTGATCCTGGTTCTGGTCTTGGTTCTGATCCTGGTTCTGGTCCTGATTCTGGTCCTGGTTCTGGTTCTGGTCCTGGTTCTGGTCTCTGGTTCTGGTTCTGATCCTGATCCTGGTTCTGGTCCTGATTCTGGTCCCGGTTCTGGTTCTGGTCTCTGGTTCTGGTCTCTGGTTCTGGTTCTGGTCTCTGGTTCTGGTTCTGGTTCTGGTTCTGGTCTCTGGTTCTGGTTCTGGTCTCTGGTTCTGGTTCTGGTTCTGGTTCTGGTCTCTGGTTCTGGTTCTGGTTCTGGTCTCTGGTTCTGTTCTCTGGTTCTGGTTCTGGTTCTGGTCTCTGGTTC